>NC_141534.1:266837500-266997500 GCF_021556685.1 Rattus norvegicus | reverse complement strand
TAACTTCTCAGTATGCTGTATCTCTTGACACTTGAATATTACCAAAATTGCTTGATGTCATTAAGAAATATCTTTTTTAATGATCTACATCTGTGTCGTTTTTTTAAAATTTTTTATTAGATATATTTCTTTACTTACATTTCAAATGTTATTCCCCTTCCTGGTTCCCTGTCCACAGCCCCCATCCCCTCATCTCCCCCTTCCTCATACGTGTATTCCCCCATACATCCCCCTTACTGCCCCCCATATTCCCTTGTCCTGGGGGTCTACAAGGGCTTCCCCTTCCACTGATGCCCCAACAAGGCTATTCTCTGCTATATATGCAGTTGGAGCCCTGGGTCAGTCCATTGGGTAAAGTCTTTGGGTAGTGCTTTAGTCCCTGGAAGCTCTGGTAGGTTGTTGTTCTTATGGGTTTGCAATGAGTGGTCAATAAGTATATATTATCTGAGGCTTAAATAAGATTATAAGACCCATCAGAACTCAGACTTCTAATAACTTGTCTTTGATCTACTTTAATTTTTTCAGTTATTTTAATCCATGTACATTTCTCTCTCTCTTTCTCTCTCTCTCTCTCTCTCTCTCTCTCTCTCTGTGTTTCCCTCTCTCTCTCTCTCTCTCTCTCTCTCTCTGTGTGTGTGTGTGTGTGTTTCCCTCTCTCTCTCTCTCTCTCTCTCTCTCTCTCTCTCTCTCTCTGTGTGTGTGTTTCCATTAGAGCAAAAAGGGAGACCTTCCTTTCATGACAAAAAAGAATGTTCTTTTCGCTACAATAATTTATATTCATCCATTTAATTTTGTCAACTAACTCTTGGTTCCCATGTTCCCAAAGGATATTTTATGGATGCATTTAGATGGGCATCTCTAGGTCTATAAGAGTCTAAGAATTTCTCTCTCTCTCTCTCTCTCTCTCTCTCTCTCTCTCTCTCACACACACACACACACACACACACACACTGTTTTGGGTACTCTCTTAAGCCTAGTACTCTTTTTTTCTTCAGCAGTAATTTTTACTTTTTGTAACATGTATGTGCATCCTGTAAACTTTACTTATCACTGTATGTATATGGACATAAAGTGTCATCTATACCATGTGTGTGGAGATAAGAGGAAAACTTTTTGGAGTTGGTTTTCCCTTTATATCTCTGCATGGGTTTGGGCTATCAAATTTACATTTCCCAGATTAGCCAGCAAACATCTATACCTCTGAGCCAGGCAATCGTATGGACACTTCATGATATATAGTTTGCATCTCATATCTGGATTCAGTTTCAACACATTCAAAGAGCATTCTTTTAAAAGCCCACAGTCCTTACAAGTAAGCAGACTTAATGTAAAGATATCTTCTCTGTCCTTTTCTTCCTCTGAAATACTGAGAGAGGTATTCCGCATCTCAGAAGGATTCCCCCACCTAAGAGGCACTCTTAAGCGTAAATCCGCACCACATGTAAAACACAGAGCGTCTTGCAGGGCTTGTGTTCTTGTCTTGTGGGACTGACTGCTTGGACAGAGGTGAAAGCATTTAACTAACTTCCTCTCTGGAGCTGTGAGGGGTTGGTTAGAGCAGGAAGATCAAAGGCTTCCAGCTCCAGCGTTTCTTCACTCATTGTTTTCATTCATTTTACCTTTTAAAGACAAGGTCATTACAAAGCCCTTGTATTTTAGCGCTGGCTTTGAAAACATTGTATTGCCTTACCCTTTAAATACACGTGTTTAAATTTTGGAAAGAAGCAAGGAGCATTTGGCAACAATGTGTTTAGAGATCTGATCACAACTCCAAGTATTTCAAAACCTAAGCCGCCCCCCCCCACCTAGATCTGCTCATTTATTTTTAGCTTTAGAAAGGGGCTCCATTTAATCTCTTAAACCGCTTGAAGTTTCCACTTCAAAATAAATGAAATGATAATAAATAATGAGCCAAGAAATAAAATACACCCATTTAAGGAGAGAACTATAACTCGAAGGAAAACAAACGTGAGATTGAATAAGATGGAAACATTGCCGCTTGTCTCTTCCAATTTCGGTGCCGAGTGGACAAAGGAAACACTGGCGGAGGAGCCGGCAAAAGTCTTCTTGTTCGATGTCTGAAGCTTGAGTTCCTTGTACACAGCAAACTGCCTGCATTTACTGAAGGATCATGGGAGCCTGCAGGCACGGGGGTGGGTAGAAGGCATGCTCTCCTGGCAGTGGCCACCTATTCCAGGCTTGACGTTCTTCCCAAGGACCATCCTGCTTTAGTTCATGCTACCGTTGTGTTTCTAAGGTGGTCTGGATAACACAGGAAGCCATTGATTGTAGTATTGTTCGTCGATGTGCTGGTAACCACGGAGAACGCACCGTGTGTCAGATCCATATGAGCACAAACGTATTTCACTCTGAATGTATTGAGACTGCGGTGTTGCTTGGTAGAAAGGAATCTTTTGCTTCAGTCTTTTCCCAGGGAGTTATGGAAAAGAAAAATGTCTATTCTCCCCAATAGGGCATGCATGGCACAGCAGACCATAGGAAGGACCCAACCCACATTCCCCTGAGGGAGCCAGTGATCTTGTTGGGGTCACTCACAGTACCTACTATAGGGAACTCTGGGCAGCTGCACCACTGCATCCCTGGAGCTCTTCACCTCACTTGTGGGCAGCAGCATGGGTGCAGTTTGGGGAGGGACCTTGGGAAAAAATGTAACTTTCTGAGGTATTTTGGTAAGTTGGGGTTTATTTGTTTGTTCCTTCGTTCGTTTGTTTGTTTATTTTGTTCGGTTCTGTTTTTCAGTCTTCTGAGACTTGGGAGCTTCCATCCTTCCTCCAGAACAGAATGTTTCAACAGCTACACGGCACGCTGCACAGTTTAACGAGCACCGCATGGAGAGCCGGATGAATTAAATAACGTCTGTCACAGGAGCGTCAGAAAACCCATCGCAGCGGAGAGACGGAAGAGAAATCTCAAGAACTAGGTTTTAGTCTGAATTCTGTCACTAATTGGTTCTACTGCTCTGGATAAATTAACTTTCTTTCTGCCCCCTAGTAAACTCATCTTGACGATGAATGACAGGACAGAAGAGTGGGCAGGCACACTAGGGGACCCCCGAGTGCTTCTGACCTTCTTATCGCTGCTCTCTCTGTGATGCTTTGGAAAAGGAAGAAAGCCCAAGGGAGTCCATGAAGGTGAGATTAAAACTCCTCAGAGAATGAGGCAATGGGGAAGTTGTGCAAGTGTGCACGACTAAAGTAGCAATAACTTATTACTAACAAAGTCACTCACTGATCTGGGTACTTTGGCAAGTGGGAGAGCCTAAGCAGAAGAGGAGACAATATCGCCTGGACTTTCAGTACCACATCTTTCTGAGGCAAACACAGGCTTCTGTTATTACTCTTTGTCACTTACTTATTGAACTATAGTATGTGCATTGAAATATAATTTAATACATTTTCATAAAGTGGAAATTTGTGTGTTTAATGTCTGGTTTAAAAATGTGATGTCCTGAACACTGAAAATCTCCCTTTCGATCCCACCTAGCCCCTCACGACCGTTCCCACCTCCCATCAAGGGTTAGATCTTTCTGCCTGGGAGTTTATAGAAATAGATCATGTAGTATAGACTCTATCTACCGGGCTTCTTTCAGTATCAGGTCTGCAGAACCCGTGCATTCTGTTGTGCACGGCAGCCTCCTTCTGTGGACATATAAGCACAGCTCTAAAATGTGTACAAGGGATGGGTCACACGGTTCGGATTTGGAAGCTACGAACCATTGCAGTTTTCACCTAAGTCGCGTTTGTCCCATGCACAGCAGCTAGAGGTGCCTTGTACTGCTCAAGGGTGACGAACCGCTTCCACCATGTACGTAGGAAATCTTGTCTATTCCGTTTATCCATTCAGGCCAGGGTGCTGTAAGATCACTTTGTCGTTAATGTCCACTTCCCTGTGCTCATCGGAGTTTTACAATCCTCTTTTAGAGTCTCTGTATATATCTTATCTCTTTACCCCCTTAGGTAACTTGTGTTACCCGCTTTAATCACTTGTGGAAATTCCATGGAAATGTGCATCCCGGGTGTCCTTCCGCGTGTACGTGTTGTCCTCAGACGTCACTCTCCTCCTTATTTGAGCCAGGCTCTCTCAGTGTGCCCTGGAGCTCACTGCTCACGCTGGGCTAGCTGGTTAGCGAACCCCAGGCATCCGCCTGTCTCTCTCTCCTCCAGCATGGAGATGATTCATCACTGCCTATCTGTGCTCCTGGCTGTTTACTGTGTGTTCTGCGAATAATGCAGGACCCAAATCTTTCCAAGCAGGGCTTCTATCAACTAAAATATTTCCCTTTTATTAAAACTAGATTCCCTTCTCATACAACGAGTCCTCCCTACAGTTTCCCTTCACTTGACTCCTCCCAGTTCCTCCCTGTTTCCTCTCCCACCCAGATCCAGTGTCTGTCTGTCTCTCATTAGAAAACAGACAGACTTCTACTGGATAACCACAAAATAAAATAAGATTGGATGAAAACTAACACATTGCGATCAGATAAGGCAAACCAACAGAAGGAAGAGAACCCCAAGAGGAGGCACAAGAATCAGAGACCCATTCATTCACCCACTGTGGAGTCCCATAAAAACACTAAGCCCGAAAGCTATAATATATATATATGCAGAGGCCCTGGTGCAGACCCATGTTGGTCCTCTACTGGCTGCTTCAGTTTCTGTAAATTCATATGAGCCTTGCTTCATTGATTTAGAAACCCTTGTTCTCCTGATCTCCTCATTCCCTCTGGCTCTTATGCTCATCCTACCTCCTTTTTCATGGGGTTTCCTGAGATCTGAAGGACAGGGATTCGATAAAGACATCCCATTTAGATATGTGTTTTCTCTGTGTCTCTCTATCTCTAGGCCTCTTTGTCCCTGTCTCTCTCTGTTTATGTTTCTCTCTGTCTCTCTGACTCTCTGTCTCTCTCTGTCTCTGTCCCTCTCTCTGTGTCTCTGTCTCTGTCTCTGTCTCTGTCTCTGTCTCTCTCTCTCTCTCTCTCTCTCTCTCTCTCTCTCTCTCTCTTCCATGTCTAGCTGTGGGTCTCTGTATTCGTTCCACCAGCTACGGTAGTATTTTGTTTTACACTGGTCTCATGGCTATCTAGACTCTGGTTCTTGGTCACCCAAGCAATTTGGAGTATAGACTTCATGTCATAGAGAGAGCCTTAAGTCAAACCAGGCATTTGCTGATCACTTCCATAAGCTCTGTACCAACAGTACCCTAGGATATTTTACAGGCAGGACAGATGGTAGATCAAAGGTTTTGTGGCTGGGTTGATGCTTATGTTTCTCTTTTGGTAGGCTACAGAGCACTTTCTCATACCAAGGATGCTAGAACAGTGGTTCTCAAACTGTGGGTAGCGACCCCTTTGGCAAACCTCTATCTTACAAAATATTTACATTATGATTCATAATAGTAGCCATATTAAAACTTATAAAGTAGCAACAAAAAGAATTTTATGGATAGGGGTTACTACAACATGAGGAACAGAGTTAGAGAGTCATAGCATAAGGAAGGTTAGAACCACTGCCATAGAACATAGGGGTGAAGGTTCTCTGTAGGCACCAGCTTACCTCTCCATGTTCAATGAGTAGGGTGGGTGTTGTTTTCAGCAATGGGTCCTTGCTGTCAGTTGTTGGAGAGCAAATTCCTGTCTTGGTAATGCGAGGAATTATTGGGTTGCTTGGGGATACCCATGGGACCCCTTTAGGCAACAACTCAATTGGATTTAACCCATTTCTGGCACTGGAAGCTTTGTTTGCAGAAAAGAAATAGAGAGTTGGGACTCCATCTCCTTCATTATTAGGAGACTTTATTAGGATCCCCTTCATATATTTTAGGAGGTTTGCACTGTAATAGGTTTCCATAGCTACCTTAAAATGTCCCTCAAATCTAGCTCAATTCAATTCCGACAGCCCAACCTCCCTTTCCTGTCCCCACTAAATAGAAGCTCTGCTTTTAGTATGACTGACTTAATTTTTTTCCCTTTATAACCAGTACTTCTTCATACGACCTTTAATTTTGTTTTGCATAATCCAAGAATGTATATCATGTGCTTGCCTAGTGCTTATGGAGACAAGAAGATGGACTAGTAGTGGAGTTACACACAGTTCTTGTCATAGAGTTTTACTGCTGTGAACAAACACCATGACAGGGCAAGACTTCTAAAAGACATTTAATTTGGGCTGGCTTACAGGCTTAGAGGTTCAGTGCATTATCATCAAGGTGAGAGCATGGCAGCATCCAGGCAGGCGTGGTGCAGGCCCAGCAGAAAGTTCTGCATCTTCATCTGAAGGCTGCTAGTGGAAGACTGACTTCTAGGCAGCTAGGGTGAGCATATTAAGCCAACTCCCACAGTGACACACCTACTCCAATAAGGCTACACCTCCTAATAGGGCCACTTCCTGGGCCAAGCATATACAAACCATCACAGTTGTGAGCCACTGCCTGGACACTAGAAAATGAACCTGGATCCCGTGCATGAGGAAGGAGTGCTCTTAACTGTTGAGTCATCTCTCCAGCCCCCTGGGACCAATGTTAATGAACTAAATAATGTATTAAAAGAGTGAGAGTATTTTTCTTGTGAGTACACAGTTGATTGATTGTTTAGAGAACTCATCCATCTCCCTTGTATACTGAAGCTTCACAAATCAGGGTCCTTGTTCTGATCTGTGAATATTGATCTACACGTCTCTCTGTGCAGATGGAATACTTTATTAACCACGGAGGACATCTTTTACTGAAAACTTGATTTCTGATTACACCAGCTCTCTATTACAGCTTTATTTTTGAAGTGATTTTTTTCTTGACTCCTTGTTATTCAAATTCTAAGAACTTGTTAAATTTCAATGGAAAAAAAAAAGAAAAAGAAAAACAGAAAAGCAACTCAATTTGGTCCATACTTCACTGAATATATAATTGGTAGGTTTGGAAGAACCTGACATTTTAAATAGAACATTTTCCAATCGATGACATGGTATGTGTCTCCACTTGGCAGTACTCTAGTTCTCTTTTATTTAAACGCTTAAGATAGAAGTTTATCATGCTGCATATTACATTAAATTTATTCTTGTTTATAATAACATGTTTTTATTTGTTGCTAGTACTTAGAAATTACAATTATTTGTGTATCTGTAGTCTTACTCATTAATTCTAATGTTGAATCTACGCTAACAGACACTAGAACGTATGTGTGTGTGTGTGTATTTCTTGCAGCACTGATGATAGAGTTTTGCATATTTCTTAATCATATATATATGTATACATACATATATGTGCACGTATATAATAACAAGTGCATGTAATATGTAAAGAATGGTGGTCATGAAAGGGAATGAGTGGCAACCCAAATGAATTCCTGCCAGTAGTCCATGGCTCTTAGATGCAGTGTGCACAAGATTTGCCACAAATTGAATGCTTTTTCTTTTTTTATTTTATTTTTTTATTAACTTGAGTATTTCTTTTTTACATTTTGAATGTTATTCCCTTTCCCATTTTCCCGGCAATATCCCCCTAATCCCTCCTCCTCCCCTTCTTAATGGGTGTTCCCCTCCCCACCCTCCCCCCATTGCCGCCTTCCCCCCAACAATCACGTTCACTGGGGGTTCAGTCTTAGCAGGACCAAGGGCTTCCCCTTCCACTGGTGATCTTACTAAGATATTCATTGCTGCCTATGAGGTCAGAGTTCAGGGTCAGTCCATGTATAGTCTTTAGGTAGTGGCTTAGTCCCTGGAAGCTCTAGTTGCTTGGCATTGTTGTTCATAAGGGGTCTCGAGTCCCTTCAAGCTCTTCCAGTTCTTTCTCTGATTCCTTCAATGGAGGTCCTATTCTCAGTTCAGTGGTTTGCTGCTGGCATTCGCCTCTGTATTTGCTGTATTCTGGCTGTGTCTCTCAGGAGCGATCTACATCCAGCTCCTGTCGGTCTGCACTTCTTTGCTTCATCCATCTTGTCTAATTGGGTGGCTGTATATGTATGGGCCACATGTGGGGCAGGCTCTGAATGGGTGTTCCTTCAGTCTCTGTTTTAACCTTTGCCTCTCCCTTCCCTGCCAAGGGTATTCTTTTTCCCCCTTTTAAAGAAGGAGTGAAGCATTCACATTTTGATCATCTGTCTTGAGTTTCATGTGTTCTATGCATCTAGGGTAATTCAAGCATTTGGGCTAATAGCCACTTATCAATGAGTGCATACCATGTGTGTATTTCTGTGATTGGGTTACTTCACTCAGGATGATACTTTCCAGTTCCAACCATTTGTCTATGAATTTCATAAAGGCATTGTTTTTGATAGCTGAGTAATATTCCATTGTGTAGATGTACCACATTTTCTGTATCCATTCCTCTGTTGAAGGGCATCTGGGTTCTTTCCAGCTTCTGGCTATTATAAATAAGGCTGCTATGAACATAGTGGAGCACGTGTCTTTTTTATCTGTTGGGGCATCTTGTGGGTATATGCCCAAGAGAGGTATAGCTGGATCCTCAGGTAGTTCAATGTCCAATTTTCTGAGGAACCTCCAGACTGATTTCCAGAATGGTTTTACCAGTCTGCAATCCCATCAAAAATGGAGGAGTGTTCCCCTACAGATTCAGAGGAAATTAAAAAAATCATCAGATCTTACTATAAAAGCCTATATTCAACAAAACTTGAAAATCTGCAGGAAATGGACAATTTCCTAGACAGATACCAGGTACCGAAGTTAAATCAGGAACAGATAAGCCAGTTAAACAACCCCATAACTCCTAAGGAAATAGAAGCAGTCATTAAAGGTCTCCCAACCAAAAAGAGCCCAGGTCCAGACGGGTTTAGTGCAGAATTCTATCAGACCTTCATAGAAGACCTCATACCAATACTATCCAAACTATTCCACAAAATTGAAACAGATGCAGCACTACCGAATTCCTTTTATGAAGCCACAATTACTCTTATACCTAAACCACACAAAGACCCAACAAAGAAAGAGAACATCACACCAATTTCCCTTATGAATATCGACGCAAAAATACTCAATAAAATTCTGGCAAACCGAATCCAAGAGCACATCAAAACAATCATCCACCATGATCAAGTAGGCTTCATCCCAGGCATGTAGGGATGGTTTAATATACGGAAAACCATCAACGTGATCCATTATATAAACAAACTGAAAGAACAAAACCACATGATCATTTCATTAGATGCTGGGAAAGCATTTGACAAAATTCAACACCCCTTCATCATAAAAGTCCTGGAAAGAATAGGAATTCAAGGCCCATACCTAAACATAGTAAAAGCCATATACAGCAAACCAGTTGCTAACATTAAACTAAATGGAGAGAAACTTGAAGCATTCCCACTAAAATCAGGGACTAAACAAGGCTGCCCACTCTCTCCCTACTTATTCAATATAACTTTTTTTTAAATAAAATGTGAATGAGTCCGATCTACTCTCAAGAGCTCTAGATACAGGACAGCACTGAAATGGTCATAACTAAGATTTCTTCTGAGCCTCAACAGCAACCCTCCTCCCCCAAAGGGAATGTCTCACCTGGGAGGATACCGCCGTACAGAGTCTTCACTCCTATCTCCTGTTCTGCTTCCACCAATCACTCATCCTCTTACCTTTGCAGAGTTCTCTGTCCTCGGTTTAGCTGAGTAGAATACTCTAATATGTGGTTCTGAAGTCTGAGCACCGTTCACTTGGCCTGTTTTCAAGGTTCAGCTAAGCTGTGGCAGGAATCAGTAATGTATTCCCTTCCTTGAATAATTAGCCCATTGCATGGATATACCAGTTTGTTTTCCTATTTGTCCTTTAATAGACACATGAGTGAGATCTATCTTTGACTATTAAGAAGATGACGTTAGAACGCAGTATAGGCATTTTTGTGTTTTCATTTCTCTTGTATATTTCTAGGTGCTGGGGTTGCTGGGTAGTATGGTCCCTTTATGTCTAACTGTTTAAGAAAGGGTTTGAAAAGGGAACTGCCATTTCACATTTAACCATATGAGAAAGCAATGGTTTTCTAACCTAGCACAGCACCTTACATCGCCAACTAGCTTATCCTTAAAAAGAAAACTTTTCCTTCTAACACAATGAAAATCATAAACCATCACACAGCTGGAATCTACTTAGAAGCATCCAATCACTGTTTAAGTACTTTTCCTATACAGAAAGATGAACAGAGAGCAAGAATTCACATATGCATTTCTGGAATACAGACAACTGGAAACTCTACAAATATGGGATGTCCTTTCCTTCCCTGCTTATAAAACAAAACAAAACAAAACAAAACAAAACAAAAACTAAGACACTCAAGAAAGGCAGTCATAGTTTTAAGTGGATTGGAAGATCCCAAACCTAATGGATGTAGCTCCCTAATGGCCCATTGCATGTGGACCACAGGGGAGGGTTGCTACCCTCCTTTTAGGGGATGTAAATCTCAAGATAGGCAGCAAACCTCAACTTCATGCTCAGTATTAGTTTTAGCTGTTCTTAGGCAGCGTTGTTTCCTTTGTGTGCAAAGGAAGAAATAAAATTTAAAAAGTGTGCACTGGAAAGAGGTTCTGGATGGAACATTTCCAGCAGGGGTGGATATAACAGCTTAAATCAAGGCTAGAACCCTTTCAAGAATCTGTGCTCATTAGGTTTGACGGGGACAACGGTGTTGTCAGACACACAAGAAGGGAAGGCCCTGAGATAAAAGGAACTCAGAACACATTTGCTTTTTTTCTCTGCATATATATTTTTTAATCACAGTAGTTTGTTCTTGGATCTTCCCATGCCTTATAGGATGATAAATTAATTATTCCCTTTTCCTATAAATCACTCCTTTGATAAGAAAATCTGTTTCCCTCCTGTTTTCTATTTGGGTTACAGGTGATGCAACAAATTATTTGTGATTCTATTCTTTTCTGTGAAGAGTAAATGGTGCCCCTGGCAAATATCTTCACTACTACTTGAGCCTGATTAGAAGTGAAGCACTGTGAAGGAGGGCGGTGGTCTCACTGGTCTCACTGGTGCACAGTATTAAATTAAGTATAATTCTACTCTCCTGTAAGTGATCCATTCTGTCATATCTCTACAAAGCATGTGGGAAAACCAAGTGATGAATAAAAACTTAAGATGGACGCCTTTCAGATGTTTGAAGGCCCCTATCGCTTATCCGTCTTCTAAAGCAACACATTTAAAGGAGTATTTTACTCTCCTCTCATGCCGTGAAGTCACTCAATGTAGAAACCTACATTTTTCAGACAGAGTTGCAATAAAACAAAGCTCTAATTATTCATTTTTTACATAAACGTTGAAATCCTGTGGTACTGTGACCAGCGTCCTACAGAGCTAACAGGATGATGCATAACACATGCTTGCTGTCTTCTTGGTGACCAGCAGCAGTGGGCTGTTGTGGAAAGATCCACACAGAGCTGATCTCATGGGGCAGAGGATAAGATTCTGAGCAGTGTGGGGATTATCAGAACACACTCTCCTATTTTCTCATAATGCACACCTCATGGGCAGAGTCTTAATTAAAGGCTCTCCTTCCATTCTCCCATATGGGGTGTGTGGGTGGAGGTGGCTGAGTATGTGTGCATAGTAAATAGACTACCTTGTTTACACAGGAAAACAGGAGTGTAAAGATGAACACCTGTCCATCAGCTGTAGGTACAAACCTTACTTAGGCTCCATGCTGTCAAGCTGTGTCTGAACCATAGCAAACAGTAATTGATCTGATCTGAGTTTATATTTCCCATCACACATGCCCTCTCTCTGTGGCTCTCTTCCCACCTTGAAGCTCAGGCTAAACTTCCTACTTCAGCCTACCCACTGGTGGTCATACAAGCATTGTATCTGAAGAACCTGTCCCTTTGGAAATTGTATACAAATTTCTATTAAGACCTCTAAATTGATAATGCATTGAAGATAATTAATCACCAACTCTTTGTGACTTCGCCTCATAGTATACTGCAATTTCACCCATTCACAGCTATCAGTGTGGAGCTGACCCAGAGGTGAACTTGCTGTTCCAGTCTAGAAGAAAAATAGATCAACAGCCAGAGAGAGATCAAAATTCAAAATTCAGAAGTATGCTTTCAACTAAATGCATTTTATTTCCACACCATCAAAAGGTCAAAAAGTTAAGCCAAACTATGCTAAGTCATGGGCTGTCTATAAATGTTAATTCACTAAGTAAACACAGAGAAGACTCCTTTATAGAAATGTGTATAGGTGTAAACAAAATTGTGTGCGCAATGAAAGCTCACACACTGATACTTGTCATACCCAATGGCCAGTCAGCAAAATTCCAGGGAGAATTTGTTAAACTAATGATTCTGTATCCAATTGATAGAATACTTCATATCCATGTGATAAACTTAAATAATAGTGTTGATATTTGTTTAACTCATAATGGGAGTTTAATTTTATGTGTGCAGTCTTAGTTATTCCCCACTACACATTTACAATGGAAATATTTTCATTTTCCTGAATTTCTAGTCATGAAATAGCATTGTAACAGGAGAACCTTGATCTGAAATGCTTTTTCTCACTGACTCTATCATTTATTACCTCACAGGCACCTGCTCAAATTCCAGCTCCTTTATCATATTGAAACATTTGGAATGGAAATGGGAACCTAGAGAACAAAGGAACATACAGAGCTGGCCAGTGTTGACATTCAGATCTGCAATAGACTTCCCAACCATTCAGATCCATATTCTACCAACCCCAATTCACATCTTAATGGTTATTGCTCTCCTGGAGATACTTTGATTACCGTTTTAAACCTGTGATTACTATGAACAAAACCATGCCAAAAACTTTGGAGGTTTTTATCTTGTTGAGCAATCAATTTTATTTCTAAAAATGTCCTTTGGACTCAATCAGAGGGAGGACGGAAGACTGATCCTGAGACTTCTTGGTCCACTTCAGGGAGAGTTGAGCCAGCTCATTCCCAGCATGGCTCCTGGAGCTTGGTGATTGCTTTGTTCAAGAATCAAGACTGCAGCCTCTTCACCTAGTTTCATAATGAAAGAACCAGAGGGGGCAGGGTGGAGTGGGAAAGTTGTTCAAGCCAAATCTTTCTTGGGAACTGGTGTCAGTCTCAGAAAGCTGCCTTGTGATTAACCAAGGCTGTTTGGGAATTACCTGGTATTTAGACTTAACACAACCAGCCAGTCCATGTTTTGGAAGAGTCACCTGGTTTTCATACTTAAGGGATAGAATGGGGAAAATTGATAATTGAATAATCAGGACTCTCTCACTGTGAGTGACAGAAAAAAATTAATTTCAGTGACACCTTCAGTAGTGAAGCTTTTACTTTATGATTGGCATGTGCCTCAGACCAGCACACAGAGGGGTGGTCTCTCATTGTCTCCTTCCTTAGTCTTCTGTTGTATGGGCTCTTTTCTTACGTAGATATCCCCCTTCTTTGTTGCTATTCAAGTTCAAAGACCATTGAGACAAGGGATTATTTCTTCATAGCTGAAACGAAATTCTGATGTGTTCTCATTGTTCCATGCATTCTTAATATGAGCCAGGCAATACGAATACTTTTACATCTTAGAAAACAAGGTATCACAATGTAAGGCACCACTTGGAATTTTTGGGAGAGGGAATTAGATCCCTGGGCTAGAGCTTCTAGCAGAATTCTTGGGTAAGTACATGTCGTGCTAGTTCTAATATTCTGTATAGTACCAGAGACTAGCTTAACACTCATCAATATCTGGCTCTAACATGATAGTTGGTTGTTTGTGGAATGCACTATCTTTTGAGATCCTAACAGCAATCATTTTATCATCTTCCAAGTAATCCAAGAATGATTCTATGTAAGGACAACAATTAGGTCTTACCCGTGGAACAGGAAAACCTAGCCTAGAGTGGGAAACAGAGGGAACAGGTTTATAATAATCAAATGAATGTGAAGTTCAGAAGTGAAATATAAATGAAAGAGTTTTGTTGAGAAATAAAGTTTTATCAAGAAACTCCTAAGTAGCTTGAAATAAGAAATATCCACAAGAGTCAGGATCCAGTACAGCAATAATTAAGAATATTGAAGTGATAAAGTGATTCTCAATAATTATTAAAAGGATTCGCCATTCTTATAAAGGGATGGAAATGGAAAATGGCCCATTTCTTGGTGTGTTACTCAAAAGTGAAATAAAGGTGCACAGTGCTTACCAAGTAGCAAGAATATTTCCTTCAAAGCAAACCAATACATTAGGCCATGTATACTGTCAGGAGGGACCTCAGTCCTCATGAGTGAGTGTGCTCAAGGGCCTCACTCATTGATCTAGGCTTTCTTTTATGGTTAAAGAGGAGTTTGGTTATTACAGGCCATACTGGGTATTATCTTCCATTTTAATTGATAGATTATGTTATATGACATTTGTATTGTTGTGCATATCCCTTTCATTAGGTATATGACCTTTATAATAGGCACACCCAATTGTAAAGGTGGTAAAAGGAGCTTCTTCTAAAATTTCAGTTTGAAGACATTATTCGACTTATTATGTGTTCACCTCAAATCAGTTCAAGCCAACTTGGCCCATTTCTGTGCCCATACATAACTGGAACAGGATGTCCAAGTTTGAAGATATAAGGGAAAGAAAAGCTTTCATCATGGTCAGAGATGGATAAGTACACAGCTCAGGGAAGAGGTCCTAGGTTGCTAGCAGATTTCTAGGCATATAACAGAAAGATATATACATAACTGTGCGAGTAAAGGACATAGACTGGCAGGCACATTATTAGAAAGGTGTGTGTATAGTCCAAACCAGGTGGAGTTCAGATGACCATTATGCTTGCCTCTCCCACCAGGAATAGTACTCAGTCACCAGAACATACATCATTTACCAGAAAGTAACCCAGGTTTCACCTCTTCTAAGAAAAACAATACTTATTCGAAACTTGCTTATATTATGTTCTATATCTTGTAGCTGGGGTCTGTATCTAGACTGTGTTCGTTCACTTCACAACAAGAAGTGTTGTTCTTCTGCTTGGGTATTCTTTGTATATGTGTAAGAGCAGCTATCCTTAACATAGTCTCACTAAGAAATTCCTTCCAGAACCAAAGTTCTCTTCCCTTGACTGCTTACTTCCCCCTCCATGTCTTCCACTTCCTGTAGATTTCCTTCCGGCTATTTTATTTCCTTCCTCATGAATATTTTGCTGTCCTATACTTCCAGGCTTTGAACTTCTCCTTCCAGATTCTCACCATTGCTCTATGATTACCCCACACCTCTGTTTCAACTTCCTTCATTTTCTAAAGACACTGACATATGTGTTTGATACTGCTTAAATCTCTCTCCTAAATTCTAGATGCATATATTTACCATATTTATCCACTTGAATGTTTTGCTAAAGTTTCAAACTTCTAAGACCAAAATTAAATGACTGACCTTTATTCTTTTCAATGCCACCAACCTGCTCATCATTTAGCCTTTTCTGCTTAAAGAAATGTCACTACTAAACAGTTCTACAGGTCAGAAACCTGAAAATCATTACCTTTATATTTATTACTTATTTGCATGTATGTGTATTTATATGCATATGTTTGTATGTGAGAGTGTGCATGCCATTGCATTCATGCAGAAATCAGGAGACAACCTCGCTTGTGGGCCTCTGCCAGCCACCATCTCTCTTCAGGTTTGCGACTGACTGCATATTCTCAGATATCTGGTCTACCTGCTTCTTGTGTACTCTCTACCTCCCATCTCAATATACGAGTGCTAGCATTGCAGATGTGTTCCACTGCCTTTTACAATAATTGCCAGGGAGTGGAATTCATATCATCATGCTTTTATAGCACACATTTTCATCCACTGAACCATAGTCCATCCTGGAAGTCATTCTTATTTCTTCTCCCCCTGATATAAGCAATCAGCTAACATATTTTGCAAATTCTCCTACACCTCTGGACTCTATGTGTATGTCCATATACTTCTCATCAGTACACAAACTCACCCAAGTAGTTTTTTTATCCTTATTTCTTTGACGTCTCTGTCATAATCCCATAAACAATTTTTATGAATGTTAAAAAAGAATATGAACCTTTAATGGCCACTACTTAAAACTCATTGATGGGTGCCTATTGTTTTTAGACTAAGAATATTCTCTAAATGATCCTGCATGATGCATTTCCCATCCACCTGACTTGCACCCTTCCCAAACATTCCTGTTTTTACTCACATTTATTCCAAAGATGGAAACCAGTTTTTGAAATATGGAAATGTCAGAACAAGCCAGAGCTCAATTTAAGTACACCCAAGGGGTTGAAAAAATATTTTGCATATTTGACTAAAGCTAATTACACATTTTGAAATCACATTCCAATCAAATTTTGTTAAAATGCAACATTTTAATAGTTATTTTCCTCAGGCAATGAAATTGTAGTAAGTTGCCCTTATTGACTTGACAATGAGTATCTAAATTGAAAAGTATGAAAAACAAAACAAAAGAGGAAACTGTGGGGTGTTTTTCTTAGGATCCAGGCCTAGGAAGAGTTTGTCAGTAGATCTCTAGTTTAATGTCCAAAATTAATAGAAGATTCAAGCGTACTAAGGTTCAATGATCTAAGTTAGAGATAGTTCCAAGGAACCCACTATTGTCCTGCTTTATCTTGGGAACCCACAACTCCTGATATGGAGGGTCACTGGGAAGAACAAGGACTTTAAACTTATATTTATTCAATTCTTTCATCTTTCATGTGTGTTGTGACTAGATTTTCAAGTTTCTTATAAACCAAGTTCTGTTCCATCACAGTGACATACTTTGATATGTGACTTAATAAGAATAGCACCCATGGTATCTCAAGGAAGACCCAACAATGACAATAGCAATCTATATGCTAACAAGACAGGACAAACCTCATGGGGTTCCACCCTTAGACAAAGAACTACAGGCTGAAAGAAGAAGAGCTTGTCTCTCCCAGAGATGAGCCCCCTAGCTGGTTACCCAAGACAAAGTAGCCAGTCCTAAAATCTTATATGCACAAGCTACACTAAACAGAATCAGCAGGTTGTATTTATAGTGAAAAATGCCGTTAATCTGAAAAGGAGTTAAGGAGCACAGGGAAGAGTTTGGAATAAGGGAGACATGGGGGTGACCGTAAGAAGGGGGACATGGGAGGATCTCCAAGGAGTAACAGGAAGCCAGAAGTAATGTAGTTATATCATAGTTAAATTTTAAAATAAAAAAATATAAAACAACCCACAAAACTGCTTTTCTGGTATAATAATACTGTGTAAGAAAAAGGAAATACCCTCCAGAGAGTTTTGCTCTGTGCACTGGCTAGTTTCATGTCAACTTGACACAGGCTAGAGTTATCTGACAGAAAAAGGCAACTTCAATTGAGAAAATGCCTCCATAAGATCCTGCCGTAGGGCATTTCCTTAATTAGAGATTGATGGAGGAGGGCCCAGACCATTGTGTGTAGGGCCATCTCTGAATTCGTGGTCCTAAATTCTATAAAAGCGCAGGCTGAGGAAGCCACGGGGAGCCAGAGGAAGCAAGCCTGTAAGCAGCACTCCTTCATGGATTCTGCATCCACTACTGCCTGCAAAAGCCTGCCCTGTTTGAGTCCCTGTCCCGACTTCCTTCACTGACGAATAGTGCTGAGGAAGTGTGAGTCAAATAAACCCTTCCCTTCCCTTCACAGCAATAGAAGGCCTAACTAAGACACTCTGTAATAGGCAATATAAATGCTGTGTTTCACCTGCTGTGGAATCCACCTCTTCGATTGCAGATACAGAAGGCAGACAGAGAGCATGTGTTCCTGCAGGTTCTGGTCAACTGTGAAAGGGCATTTTCCTTTGAATCAGAGCCTTCAGGCTTCATAATTCATGATGACGTTTCCTGTAGTTGACTTCTTTTCCTTTAATCTGTCTTCATAAAAAGAAAGGAAAACAAAACAAACCAAAACCAAAAAACAATGAAAGCTATGTTATCTGGGTGGTGTGACTTATTAATGCTAGAATCTTTAGGGTTATCTAAAAACAATGCCAACATCTGGTCTGTCTTGACTTAGTGGTGCCTTTCATGATCATTTGTTTACTTTGCCTGGGATTCTGTGCATGCTGTACAGGTGTGTCAGCTGAGAAGCAGTGTGGTCCTAGCAGGAACTTCTGAGGCAAGGCATACCAGCATTTGTTTCTCCTCTGCCTTTGTCTGCCAGAGCAACAGGCCCCCTCTCAGCAGCTGCCTAGCTGCGAGCTTGATGCAGGAGCATGCTGATTTCTATATAGGGTGCTCTTTGGGGCCTGGAACTAAACCTGTCAGGAGGAAAGGGCCTTTTCTTCTTTCTTTCCTTCTTCTTAGGTATTCGGTGTGGAGTCAGAAACACGGGTCAAGGCTGTGGAACAGATTAAAAGCCAATACAGATACTTTTCAGATCTTATTGTTTAAAAAAGTCATACACTCTATTGATTTAAATTCAATTTGCTACAGGTGAACTGCAAATTAGTTACAATAGCTTTTCCCCCTACCTGTGGAGCCTATTGCTATCTTCCTCTGCAGGATTACAACATTCATCTCTAAAGGCTTGATTTAGGGAGGAGTAATCCTTGACTCTTTTCTAAGAAATGCATTAGTAATTTCTAATAATTCTATCCAAATGTAACAGTGAAACGGCCCAATGGGTTAGAAAGGACAAATTCTGTATGCGTGTGTGTGTGTGTGTGTGTGTGTGTGTGTGTGTGTGTGTGTGTGTGTATACACACATGGTAATATGTGCATGTGCATGGATGTATGTGCCTGTATCTGTGCACATGCGGAAACCAAAGGTCAACTTTAGGTGGTATTCCTCAGGGACTGTCTACCTTGCTCTTTGCTGAAGGGTTTCTCCCTGGAACCATAGACATGCCAACTGGACAAGAAATTCCGGCCCCTGAACCTCAGGGATTCCCGCCTCACTTCTTCAGTGCTAGAATTACAACTGCATGTCACTATGCTCCTTAACAATTCCACTCATCCATGCTTCATTGGTCAGTTGCCTAAACACAACAGCAAGTCAACCACCATAGCCTAAAGCAAAAGATACCATAAATAAGAAGTCTAGGAATTGAAACATTCATCAGGCATGGCTGAATCCAAAATTACATATTGAGTATTTATTTTTTCCCTTCCCATGTATGCAATTTTCCCCTTTCCACATATGTCTTTCTTTTCCTCTCTTCTATTCCCTTAATGGATGTGTGTTAACTTCTGGCACTTCAGTCTCACATGTCCTTGGCACTAACTCATGCAGCTTTTTGAATAATCCTAGGGTTTGACTCTTTGGTTGGACTAACTTACATAGTTGTATCCCAAACATTAAACTAATCCGAATGTCCATGAGATCCAGGCATGAATTGGAAGACTACCTTCGTAAAAGAAATAGGATGGGGTTATGTGATCAGTACTGTCAAAGTCATGTGGAGAAAAACTTTAGGTTGGAATAATGTCCAAAGAGGAAGTAGGATTTTGTTTTCAGAATTTAGAAAAAACAGTGACTCAGTTTGCTATCTATTGCATGGTAACCAAAAGTAACTTGGGGGAGAAAGAGTTTACATCACTTAAAATTTTATATCACCATCCATGCCTGAGGTTTTTCAGGACAGGAACTCAAGGCAAGAGCCTGGAGGCAGGAGCTGAAGCAGAAGCTGTGGAGGAGTAGATTACTTGCTTGCTCCACATGGTTTGCTCAGCTTTATTTATTATATGATCTAGGACTACCTGGCCAGGAGCAGCAACATCTACAGTGGATCATCCCACATCGATTATTAATCAAGAAATTCCCCACAGGCTTCCCTAAAAGTCAATATGATGAGAACATTTTCTCAGGTAAGATTCCCTCTTTCTAGATGACCCAAGCTTTTGTCAAATTGGCAGAAATGTAATCTATACAAGTAGATGGTAGAAAGGAAAAAAAAATACTCAATCCTTCTTGAAGACCCTTACTGCAGATTATCTGTCCCTACTCTGGTTTTTTCTACCTAGACTTGAATCACTTGTCTTCTTTCAGGACCTTCCTTGGATACCTGAACCTCAGCACATCTATCATCCCCTCAATTGCCCTATGTCAGGCAACTCCATATTCCCCCAAAATATTTTTCACTTAGAAGCCTATGGAATCTCTTTCTTGCCCCTTCCTCCTCCCTGTTCATGTTGGGTATACCTTTTATTCTTCAAGGCCCAGAGTAATTGTCACCTCCCCCCTCCTTCCAGACAAGACATTTCTTTCTTCCCTTTTGTTTCCTACAGCTCTATTAGATAATAGACAAGTCATTCTACACTTAGATGTGTAGACACTGGTTGTCCCAAGCTGTGTCACTGCATCTTTATGGAGAAAATCCTATCAAAGCAGAACTTTGATAGTTGTTCCATATGGAAATGGACATGTTCAAAATACCTTAATTATGAATTATGCCCATTTGTCAATCGAGGGTTCCCAGTTGATTCCCATATTCCTCAGGAAAATTCCTATCAAAATCAACTCAATAAAGGAGGTGTCTATTCTGCTGCATAGCTCTAGGGCACAGTCCATCATAGCAGGGAAGGCAAGGCAGCAGGAGGTGAAGCAGTTGGTTACATTGCAACCATAGGCAAGGCACAGAGTAATGAATGCTGGTGCATAGCTCACTGTCTCCTTTTTATTCAGTCTGGAGCTCTGGCCTATGGAATGAAACCACCCACACTAAGGGTAGAGGTTTTCCTACCTCAATTAACTTCATCTAAATAAACCCTCACAGACCTGCCCAGAGATTTGTTGTCATGGGGCATGTAAGTTATATCAACATGAACACCAACGTCAACCACCACATGAGCTAAACAATCTATTTGCATCAATTCCTTTGATAGGTATTGTAATATTTATAATTTTTCTGCCTTACAAATAAAGGATCTAAGACTCAGAGAAATGTGCAATTTATCCATAATTACCCAGATTCTAAGTGCCAAGGCCAAGAATTAGAATGTGGGTTGTCTTGATTCCAATGTCTGAAATAATAGCCACTGTGTAAACAAACACTGGCCTAAAAGCATGTTTCTAGATGGGTGGCTGTTTAGACACCAAGCAGTCCCCCAGTCTGACCTACACCATCCTAATTCACAAGCAATCAGTCCTATTTTCTGAAAATTGAAGTTTTCAAAGCAATATATCAAATATGGAAGAATCCATGGCCCCAATTCTTAAGTGCTTTTATCATTGATGTTGTAATTGATTGATTCTACATCTGCTGATTCACTCAGGCTTGTGAGAACTCTGTCCTAAATTAAATTAAATGAAGTGAATAGTTCTCTATGCAACAAAAGTTCACACTAAAATTGATTAGATTTTCAACTGTGTCTGTCAGAGCTGGTGAGATACTCAGTTAGTATGAGTGCTTGCTATCCAGTGGCAAATAACTGGCATTAACCCCAGCACCCTCCTATAAAGGAAGGCATGGCCCTGTATCATGTCTAACTCCAGTGATGTGAGGGAAGAGACAAGAGAACGTCTAGGGTTTGTTGGCTAGGCAGTCATGCTAAAACAGTAAGCCTTGAATTTAGTGAGGGACCCTAAATTCAAGGAAATACAGTGGCACATGGGTGTAAATAGTAAACACATAGTACACACACACACACACACACACACACACACACACACACATACCCTATGTCTGCCACCATATTTACCTTCTTATATAAAGAATACAGTTTTTCTTGCTTGCAGTAGGTGGCACTAGACTTCCCTTCTTGGCTATGACTGTAATGGATGAGTTCTTCACAAAGCAGCCGATGAAAAGGACTCATGGCTTCCTAAGAGCTATGCCACTCTGGATGAGGTATAGTTTTTGTGAAAATTGTATGCGACATTTCCAAAGCCCTAGAACAAAGTCATGGAGATCAAATACTGTACTTAGCTGCACAGCAAGAAATGCAATCAGATCCAAGTATGGCAGTCTTCAAAGCCCACCTTCACAGCCACCAGTCTTTGGGCAATGAATTGCATAGAGCTGAGGGATGCTGGGGTAGGGGTGAGGGTGGATGTACAGATGTACCAGGAGGTATCAGGAGGAAGACTTCCTCACACTCAGAATCCAGGGCACAATGGTACTTTACGCTGGGAAGTGCTTTATTCTCATAGTCAAGTGCAGCTGAATGCCTTGATTAGGAACAATAACTACTCATTCAACCAACATTTTCTAAATCCTTTACAATCATTCAAATAATCTACATGCTGAAAAGGACACACAAAGGCAGACATAGTATGGTGCCTCTCTCCCAGAATTTCAGCAGCTACTTATTCTACTCCTGTTGAATAAGCCCCTACTGACTGAGTACCTGCTGCAGGACGGAGATCACTGGGCTTCACGGAAAGCTTTTCTTCTCTAGTAGAACTTATGGCCTCATGCAGAAATCCTAAGGCAAACACATAGGAACTGAGCGGCAGTGTGAGAAATATTGTGGTGGCGGTTAAATAAGCATGGAGAACTATAACAAGAAGGTCCAGGGAACTCTGCTACTTGTCTGGCTGCTCACGACATGGGAGCCAGTGTTCTATTGACAAGCATATAGTTATTACAGTTAATAACTGATTAATATTAATCAATCAATAAATATTTCTTCTTTACAGAATCAAGAGTATCTGTAATGTTTGAGCGATATCAGAAACATTCCTATATATTCCTTACACTTGTGACTCAAGTAATCCAAAATGTATAACTTGCTTAGTGAGGTTCAACCTAAAGAAAATACATGCCTGTAGGGAGAAAACACAGAAACTAGTTCCAAGAGATCATACATATATGCATTACATTGATACATATGTGTGTGATCACTGCTGTGTTCCTTCTATAGAAGTATTTGTCATGCATCACTTTCAGGCCTGCTGTCTAAGGGAGCCAGGAGAAGGCCTAGGATCCCCTGGGACTGTAGTCATAGATGGGTGTAAGCCACCCTCTGAGTACTGGGAACTAAACCTGGATCCTCTGGAAGAATAACCAATACTTTTAACCATTGCACAGTTTCTCAAGCCCCAGCAGTTAATATGTTAACCATTTAGATACAGTTTTCTTTGGAACTGGAAAGCCAGGTAAAAGAAGAAACAAGATCCTTTATGCGAAACACAGCTCCCCAGGAGACACTGCTCACAGGACGACTTATGCAAGGCCATTTAGAAGAGAGCCTTTTAAATGAAGAGCCAAATCTGAAATGGAATTAAGTGAGCAAAATGGAGAGGGAAGATGGGAGTAGAAGGCAGCGTAGTGATGTCTCAGTGGCAGAGAGGTGTTAGGTATCTTAGAAGAGCTTTAAAAGCCTGTGAGGCAGGGGAGGCATAAGAAAAGTGGCTGAAGATAGGCAAACATCGGTAGGAAGACCAGTGATGCCGGTGAAGTGGAGCCCTGTGTGCCACTTTAAGGAAGCTAAGCGTACACAAGTGCAAAGCAGATATGGGTGAAAAGGCAGCATGTTTTTTAATTTTATGTGCTTTGACCATATTTACCTCTTTTTTCCCCAGCACTTCCCAGATCCACACCTGGTTCCCTGCTAACCTGTATTTATGTCATCCTTTAAAGATAGCAGTCCAATTTGTGTAACCCACATAATCTTGAGTGAGTAGCCTTCCACTGGAGCATGGTCAGTCTACGAGGGGATATACTTAACAAAAACAGCATCTCGCTTTCCTACCAGCTATCAGTTCTCAACGGTTTCTCAGCCAGGAATGGGACTTTATGCCCACCTCCCTTTTCGATTCTAGAATTTTGTCTGGCTTAAGTTTGTGCGGGTTCTGTCCATGCTGCTATAACAGCTGTAAAGTTCATACGTGTAACTTCCATGCTTGCTGTAGAAAACAATTTTCATGTGGTCTTCCAGTGCTCCTGACTCTCCCCTCTCTGCTCCTCCTCTACAATGATCCTTGATCCTTGAGAAGAGGGGGCAGGGTGTAGCTATCCCATATAAGTTTCCTTAGTCTCTTCAACTCTGCAGTATGAGCCGTTCTGGGTCTCAGTGGTAGTCAGCACTTACTGCAAACAGAGGCTTCTTAGTGTATAAATAACGGTGTGCCATCCTGACAGTCTCATCTGCAAACATCTTACAGCTTGTCTATATTTTCACTCCGTTGGCCCCACCCACTCCTGATGTCCCTTCCTTCTCTGAAATAACTCCCCTTTCATGGCATATTCAGTCCACAATCCAACTTGACTTCCACTGGCCTTCCCTTTATACTTCATTTTTCTTCTTATAGTCTCCTTTCTACTTTCTTGTCCTGATGTGTGTGTGTGTGTATGTGTGTGTGTGTGTGTGTGTGTGTGTGTGTGTGTGTGTGTGTGTGTGTGTGTGTAAGTTCTATATATGAAAAAAAAAGCATGTAATATTTGTCTTTCTCAGTCTGGTTCATCTTGTTCAACAGACGGATCTCTAGAGTTCTGTTAATTTTCCTATGACTGTCATAACTTCATTATCTTTAGAGTTGACTACAACTCCATTGTGGATCTGTTATCACACTTCCTTATCCACTCTTCTGGCAGTGAGCATCTAGACTGCCACGTATCTTGACTGCTGTGAGCAGTGTGGCAATAATCATAGACATAAGTATCTCTGTGGTATGCTACCTTATAATCCTTTCGGTATATATAGCAAGAAGTGGTATAGCTGGATCATATGGTTTCTGTATCAGTAAGATGTACTGTCTGTCTCTGTGCCAGATGTACTGTCTATCTGTGTGCCATTGTGTCAGTGCCAGAATCCATGGAAATATAACCTGCAATGAAAATGTTAAAAAAGAAAAAGTAATCCTGATGTAGCATGAAGAGAGGCAGGAGAGTCACTGTGATGGTGAGCTTCAACTGTCAACTTGACACAACTTAGAGTTACCTGGGAATACAGTCTTATTGAGGATTGTCAACATTATGTGGACACGTTGATGATGAGCATGTTATGTGGGCAGTTGATGCCACACTGCCCATTGTTGGTGGCACCATTCCCTAGGCACGGGGTCCTGACCAGTGTGAGAGTAGAAGCTGCAAGCTGAGCACTAGCAAGAAGCTCATGATCATGTGTGCACACATTTCTCTCTTCTTTTGACTATGGATATGATGTGACTAACCGTTTGATGTTTCTGCCTTGACTTCTCCACAATGGTGGACTGTAGTCTAGATCTGTATGCTGATATAATCTCCTTCCTGCCAGGTTATATCCCAGCAACATACCTGAAATAGAAACAGAAACTAACTAAAACAGGATAGTTTACTTACAGTAAACAAATCCAGCTAAATAATAGAACATTATTTCATATGCCTTAGGATCTGTGAGCTAACCAAACACAGTCTTCATCACAAGAAATATGGGTTGTATTTATTAATGAGGGGAGAAGTTAAGTGTGTGGAAAGTAGAAGAAGGCAAGTGACAACCTTCTTTGGGAGACACAGGGTGTGGCACAGAGGAGAAAAATCTCAGCAAGAATGCAGGCTCATTACCATTCACACTTCATTGTCATGATCCCACATCTCAAAAAACCTAATTCGCACTAAAAGGACCAAAACATAGTGACTAACTTCAGATGGGTTCAGGAAAGGTATGAGATGTTCCTGGGAACCTTTTGCTTTTAAAACCATATCACAAAAAATGCAGCCACACATTAAGGAGTCCCATCAAAAGAACACATGAGCCAGCTCACAGAGGTTCTCAGTGACCAAAGATAAGATCATCTGAACATCAAAACAAGTAATTATTAATTGACAAATATTTCAAATAATAAATAAAAGCATACAGGTTTGTTATGTGGTAGAAAAAAATAACATACTTGCACAAAAGCCTACAGTTCATTATCACTCTTGGAATTAACTTATTACTCTGAAAATTGACAGTTGTGAAAATGATTAAATATTTCATCATCCTTTCTCAGGCAAGCATTCTGTAATGTGACAAAGTAGTCCTCATTAATGAAAGAAACTCTTTATTGAAGAATTTCATTTAATAAAGGTAGGAGGATTGAAGAAATGTCAGAATTAGAAAAACTACCATTTTATAAGTGCTAATGAAATAATTAAAGATTATCAATGACAATTTTAAATGAACATTTTAAAATATGTGGGGAAATATTCTCTTCTGGAGGAACAGATTACATTCAGTATACATGGTGCTGGGTTTTATAGCAACAGTTTAAATATATTAAACACATGAACTATATCCACCCATGTGCCCTCCTGATTCTTCCTTGACTTTTCCTATCCACTGTACTCTGTCCTGGTGATAAGATTCCTTCTATCTAAACACACTGCTATGTTTAAGAATGAGTACTTCACAAGTATCCAGAAATTGTTATCCATCAAAGCCAGAAAAAATCTGTGGTGCTGGACTGGGGATGTGTAGCTCAGTGGTTGAGAACTTGTCTAGGATTTGGAAGGCCCTTAATTGGATTTCCAACATTGCAGAGTTAAGCAATTGTAGATATGGCACCATGTGTGCAGTGTTCTTCGTGTGAAAAGTTAAGCATGCAGGTAAATTGAACTCTTAAAGCTAAAGTTTGACATCTGAGGAGCATGCAGGGTAAAGAAACAAGCAAACTTTCATCACAGATAAACAAGCAGAAAAAAATCAAGAATTTGAATTGTCTAAACACTGTTTTGAGCTAGACAGCAGAACAAAGGAGGATGGAGGCATCATTGTGCTATATTAATGAACCCAATGAGAATTAGCCAGTATGCAGATTGTATTTAGGGACAATTTGAATCAAGTAAACTTATATTTTGTATACAGTCAGAAAATATAGATATAGTGGATAAAGAAATCATGAATTGTTAATTTTGTAAGGTTTTAATGACTATTTGGTCACTAGAGAGAATATCTGCATTTTATAAATATGCACACTGAAGCATAAGACATGAGGTCTGAGATTTGCTTGGAAAAATTAGTTGAAATAGAGACCCTCATACATAAAACCAGTGAACCTTCAGTGACTGAAACTGGATGAGGAAAGTGGGCATTTACTATTCTCTCTCTCTCTCTCTCTCTCTCTCTCTCTCTCTCTCTCTCTCTCTCTCTCTCTCTCCTTTTATTGGATACTTTTAAAGTGTTTTCTTTCTTTCTTTTTTTTTTCGGAGCTGCGGACCGAACCCAGGGCCTTGAGCTTCCTAGGCAAGCGCTCTACCACTGAGCTAAATCCCCAACCCCTATTGAATACTTTTTATTTACATTTCAAATGTTATTCCCTTTCCTGATTTCCCAGACATAAGCCCCCTATCCCATCTTTCTTCCCTTTGCCTATAAGGGAGTTCCCCTCCCCATTCACCCCCCTTTTCCACCCTGACATTCCCCTACACTGGAGCATAGAGCCTTGACAGGACCAAGAGATCCTCCTTCTATTGGTGCCCAACAAGGCCATCCTCTGCTACATATGCAGCTGGAGCCATGGGTCAGTCCATGTATAGTCTTTGGGTAGTGGTTTAGTCCCTGGAGGCTCTGGTTGGTTGGAATTCTTGGTCTTATGGGGTTGCAAGCCCCTTCAGCTCTTTCGATCCTTTCTCTAATTCCTCCAACGGGGATCCCATTCTTAATTAAATGGTTTTCTGCTAGCATTGGCCTCTGTATTTGACATGCTCTAGCAGAGCCTCTCAGGAGACCACGATAACCAGCTCCTGTCAGTATGCACTTCTTAGTTTTATCAATCTTATCTAGTCCTTGATTTTAATGGGATTGCTTTAAGTTTCTCTCCATTTAATTTGATGTTGGCCACTGGCTTGCTGTATATTACTTTTACTGTGTTTAGGTATGAGCCTTGAATTCCTGATCTTTCCAAGACTTTTAACATGAAGGGGTGTTGAATTTTGTCAAATGCTTTCTTAGCATCTAATGAGATGATCATGTGTTCTTTTTCTTTGAGTTTACTTATATATTCAATTATGTTGATGGCTTTCTATATATTGAACCATCCCTGCATCCCTGGGATGAACCCTTCTTGATCATGATGGGTGATGATTTTGATGTGTTCTTGGATTCTGTCTGAGAGAATTTTATTGAGTACTTTTGCATCGATATTCATGAGGGAAATTGGTCTGAAGTTCTCTTTCTTTGTAGGGTCTTTGTGCGGTTTAGGTGTAAGTGTAATTGTGGCTTCAAAGAATGAACTGGGTAGTGGTCCTTCTGTTTTTATTTTGTGGAATAGTTTGAAAAGTGTTGGTATTAGGTCTTCTTTGAAGGTCTAATAGAATTCTGCACTAAACTCATCTGGTACTGGGTTTTTAGGGGGAGGGGAGACTTTTAATGAGTGCTTCTATTCTTTAGGGGTTATGGAACTGTTTAGATGATTTATCTGATCCTGATAAATTTGGTACCTGCTATCTGTCTAGAATATTGTCCACTTCTTCCAGATTTTCCAGTTTTGTTGAGTATAGGCTTTTGCAGTAGGATATGATTTTTTTAAATTTCCTCAGTTTCTGTCTCCCTTTTCATTTCTGATTTTGTTAATTTGGATACCGTCTCCATGCCCTCTGGTTAGTCTGGCTAAGGGTTTATCTATGTTGTTGATTTTCTCAAAGAACCAGCTCCTGGTTTTGTTGATTCTTTATGTTAAATGATAGTAAATCTGACAGTACTCCAGTAATTTTTTCTTTAGTAAAATGACATTTTAGTGGCCCAGGCATATCTTTGAGTGAAAGGTAAGATACTGCATATAATGCTTCCTATAATTAAATAAGGTCTTAGTGGTATCTACTAGGATAGTTCAGATTTTTGAGGAAATATGTTTTTTATTTCTCTCTGTCACTTGAACTTATTGAATGAGTAACACTAAATATATCTTTTTTGAGGGGTTCCAAGAACAAATAAAGACTCTGTAATAAGTCTAGGCTGCCATGAAATTTGTTCTATTGTCTCAGTCATATGACTGAGAAGATAAAACAGTGCCTGTAAGATATCAGTGGCTGAGAGGAAAGCTACTAGGACCCTGTGATGACTACTCTTGACTGTGCACTGGATATGGATTAATGAATGCTTTGTAGACTAGTGAAGCACACCTGTGGGTATATTTGTAATAGCATTAAGAGAGGCAGTTTCATCATAGTATGGTGGTTCAGTCAGTGAATCAATCCCTCAATGAATTCATAATTAGATGCATTTATCAAAAAGTAGAGAAAGGTAGGCAGTGGGGCTATTGGAGAATGTCAGTCACTGTTTTTGCTGGATGATGCCATGGGGGTTAAGTCTTCCCCTCCTTGTAACTTTTTGTGCTATCTTTTGCTTTGTCCACACCATGATTCTGAGTTGCTCAGGCATGCCCTCTTTGATATGATGGACTTGAACCCTCTAAAACCACACACAAAATACTTTTTCTCCAATAAAATGCTTTTATCCTGTATTTAGTTATAACAATACTCTCACATGGAGCCTTTTGCAGGCATCATGGGCATACCACTCTCTAAATGTAAGTAGAAACTAAGTATTCAACGGGGTCACCAAGTTGTCATTCAACCTGAACTTCCCGCTGTGACCTGAGTGTTCCTCAAACCCTCAACCCTGAAGCTATTCAAGTTTACCAACACATCCTCATGTAGAAGTAGTTTATAAATAGCTGTATGTGCACAGTCCCTGAAGGTTCAAATTGTATGAAGAAATGTCTCAAATACCCATGACTCTCATTCCTACTCTATTGCCTTCTGATTTCCAACTGAGAAGCAAAGGACTTCAGTTCGTGGTAACAGTATTGGAGACTCGGAGAAGCAAAACCAAAGTAGTTACATCAACCTAGAATGGTGGCTGGGCCGATTGATTACATGGAGCAGCTTATACACTCTAACATGTGATTCCTTTTCTCCATTTTTGAATAATCACAATGGTATAATGTTACATGGCCATTTAGGTCTTTATCATTCCCTCTGTTGATTATCTTTATCTTTTTCTTTCTCCTTTTTTTGGGGGTGGTGGTGGCATGAGGTAGGATATAGGGATTGAGACAGGGTCTCTCTATGTAGCTTTAGCTGTTCTGGGACTCACTGTGTAGACCAGCCTAACCTCAAACTCACAGATACACATCTGATTCTTTCTTCTAAATGCTATGACTAAAGCTGTGGACACCATGCCTGGCATGTGTCTTTTTCTTAATAGATACAATAGCAAGCTCATTAGTGGGTTCTGTATTCTGACTACCTTAAAGCTAGTTGCATACGTGACCTTAATCTTGGCTGTTAGTAAGGTTCTACTCTAAATTTCTAGTTTGGGCGTGGGTGGCTTAGCAGACTTTGGGTCAGTGGAGAGATAGCTAGACTAGCAGCCACCAGCAGGAGTCTAGACTACTCATTGTAGTGATACCTAGTATGATTCAAGACAATTTGAAAATGAACCATCAAGTTTTATTTGTATCATCAACACCTACATTGTAGCCTAATGCAGAATTGTTTACAATCAGTCAACAGAGGAAGAGGGAACTCAGACCTAAGTGTCCAGATGTTTTTCACAGAATACACACTTGCTTGTATATGCTTACCATCAGCAAGTGGACAGCTGTGACTCTGGATATCTTCTAGCCTTCCTAGGACATCTCTGAAGGTCAGATGCTAAGGAAAGTCCTCCCTGGGTATAGAACTTCTTTGCCTGGCTGCTTACTTTGCTTGAAGGAAAAATTATTATCCACTGAATGCATACATATTCATGGGCCATGCCCAAGGACTTAGGGAGAACATGCTTGAGAATTAGTGGCAAGGAATTCTGGGAATAGGCATGTGTATAGACTTGTCTAAATGAGTAAAACACTACAGACTTTTGTACCTTGCATATATCATAGAAGGTGACCTCAGCAGATCAGAACTTTTATAATACAGTGTATAAGATAACTCTCTCAGTAGATAAGAGCTTCTTTACATAGTGCCTCTTCTCATTGCCCAATAAGCTTGTGAATAAAGTACCTCTGGGGACAGGGATGAAATCTCTACATGAACCCAGCAACAGGATTTCACCAAGGCAACCTGGCTACAGACATCATTCAACTCCCAATGTGCCAGTTGTAGAGATCAACACTGAAACCCTGATATGGAACTTGTCACCCAAGGTGACAAGCCAACTGCCTTGTGACAGGTTGATTGCACTGGACATCTTCCATGATAGAAGGGGCAGTGTTTTGATAGTAGTGAACATATGCTTCTCTTGGGACTTGCTTTTCTTATACACATTGCTTCTGCCAAACTACCATGTGGGAAGTAAAATAATGCCTCATTCACCATCATGGTACCTCATACAACACTGTCTCTGTTCAGGAAATATGGCAATGAGTTTGTGCCAAGAGAATCTGCTGCCCTAAGTAAATTCCTTACCATTCTGGTGCAGTTGTTTTGAATGGAAAACCTTTCAAAAACCACATGCAATACTACGTAAGAATCAATATCCTTCAGACCTGGGCAAGGCTTCCCAGAAGGCTTTAAACATTCTGAATCAGCACGTAATGCATGGTACTCTTTTGCCCATAGCTAGGTCCAGAATTTAAAAAATACAAATAGGAAGGGCACCATCCAATATTTTTCCTACAGACCTACTTGAGTGATGCTGGCCTCCTGTTGTGACATCGCTATAATCTGCTAACACAGAACTCAGCTCTAATGCGAAGAGTGTTCGTACCAAGTGGTAAAGCAATAATTCTGCTGACCTGTGAGTTTAGCCTGCCATCTGACCAACTTGAGTTGCTCATGCTTTGGAATCAACAGGCAAAGAAGAAAGTTACTGAGGTGGTTTGCGTGATATATCCTGACTACTAAAAGAAAGAGTGCAGTAATACTCTTTCATGAAGGAAGGAGGGTATATAGCGTAATGACTAGCATCCCGTAGCATTTGCATTGCTCCATGACAAAACCAATGGAAGACAACACAATCTTCTCCTGACAGGACTACTTCTGGCCCAGACCCCTATATAAAAAGTGGTTGCATCCTAACCCACATGAAGAACAATGACTGACTGAGGTACAAGGAGAAGTATACAAGCTGGACAGTAGAAAGGGGGTTTATTAATGTCAATTATAACCCATGTTCACATACAGAATTGAACTTTGTTTCTATCTTGTTCTCTCCCTATTTATGTGAATATGTCTGTGTATGTATTATATTTTAAGTAAACAACCTTGTTACATTGGGTATGTAGTATACATTAAGTACACTACCATGCTATACTGTTTCCCTTCCCGTATCATGTACCATAAGATGTGTTGGTTTCATATCATAGTGTGTAAGTATTCCAAATCTTACTTCATAGCATTTAAATTATGGGATGTAAAGAGGAAAGGTAAGAAACAAACAGGACTTAGCTCTTCCTCCAGGAAATAGGTCAGTGTGACTTTGGTTAGCAGGAAGAGAGATGCAGCATGCAGCAGAATTGTGATGCTGATTGTTGACTTCATGTGCACATTAGGAACAGTTTAAGGAGATGCGTATGGCGCCAAAGTAGAAAGAAGGATTCGACACACCTTGGTATTGTTTTATATGTTACCTCAACCAGGGCCCTGGGTTCCTGAGTTTTAGTCAAATAATATTCCAGATGTTCTAGCTGTTTCTGACTGAGATTAATACTTGCGTTAGTAGATTGAGAAAGCAGGCCCTCATTAATGTGGGTGATCTCATCCATTTGACAGAAGATCTGGAAAGAACAGAGCCTCACCTTCCTTGACATCAAATTACTACTGCCTGACTGTCTTGAACAGAAGCCTTGATTGTTGACCTGTTATTAAAGCTACATTGAAATGTTAAATTGTCCCCCATCTCCAAACTGTTAGCCTTTGGCCTGAATGAAATTATTAGCACACCTGGGCCTCCTGATGGCCAGCTTTCAGTGTATACTGACCTACATAACTGCATGAGCTACTTCCTCTGGGTATTATCTACCTATCATCTGTCTGTCTGTCTGTCTATTTATCATCTACTTATTGTCTACCTGATTGTCTATCTATATATCCATCCATCTATTATCTATCTACCTACTATCTATCATCTATCAATATTCATCTATCTAACTGTCTATTTATCATTTCTCTATCATCTATCAATATCCATCTATCTATTTGCTGACTAATACACTTCTGTTTCACTCTATATTTACTTGGCCTTCAATTCCCATGCTTTCCTTACCTCATATCCCTCATGTCAGTAGGTTAGCCCTCATTAAATAAAGAACAAAGCCTAAATAGAGCACAAATCATGGCCGCTCCTTTTCTTTTTTTCATGAATAATCCTGGTCTGATGGAATCACCAAATTTCTAGCATTTACCAAAAGCCTCTAGAGTTGCATTTCGGATCTCACGACCACCCAACAATAAAGACACTGTCACTACTGGTGGGTAAACAAAGACAGAAGTTCTGAAAGCTGCTGAAATAGCCACACATCCTCCCCAAGAGCTAGCTCGCTCTCTCTCCCTCTGTCTCTGTCTCTGTCTCTGTCTCTGTCTCTCTCTCTGTCTCTCTCTCTCTCTCTCTCTCTCTCTCTTACTCTGTGTGTGTGTGTTAAGTTACTAGCTGCAGGCATCTGTGTCAGATCATGTGTTTGTTTGTTTGTTTCTTTGTCCCCCTGCAAACAGAGGCAGGTAGTTTACAAAACTAGTCCTAGCCACTGTTGTGGACATTCAAAGTTATTATATTACAAGTATCTGCCTTTTTACTATATTACTAAAAAGACTGTAAAGAAGAGCACCTGGACACCTAAAGAGTCCATAATTTTAGTTTTCCTCATTCCCCTTTCGGGAACGTAATTTCCTAGACCATATAACAGGAAGGTTAGACTGGATGAGATCTGAACATTTCCTCGTTCCTTCCTTTAGGGTCCAAGGACTCCACATTTCCCTTAAAATCCCTCCCATGAGATTGGGTGATAGTGGAACAAGGACCTCAGTTGTCACATGGCCCAACCTTCTAGAAAATTCTTCATCTACATTGAGTAGCACAGAATGCTCAGTTCCTGAGTGACTCTCTCCCAGTCCTGAGTTCCTGTACACATGAGCCGATACTGTAATCCCAGCCTTCTCAGCACTGGGTGTCCAGCAGGAAGATTCCTGCAAAACTTTGTACTCCTTTGTTCCTCCTTCTGCTTCTCTCTTTTTTCTCCCAGCAGAGGTTTAAAAGTTAAGAATAATAGGTGTTGTTTATGCATACTAGATGCATGCATTTATTCAAAGATGAGGCAGTTATCCTTGGCGAACTGTCAAATGCCCTGACTTTGCAGGCAGATAGGTTTTTTTTTCTGTACTCAGTTAAAGGAATGAAAGGCAACAATCTATTGCCTTCAGATTGATTCATAGCAGACAGGCTCTAAGAACTCTACCTGGCTATGAATGGATGTTGTAAAATTTGGAGTTCAGACACTAGTAAGCAGACATGAACAAAATTGGGGGAGGGCGGAAATGCTCCTCGTGTGTGTCCCCAATGCCTCCTCTTTCTTTCTCCCTGCAATTATTTTAGACCATGCAGTGCAGTTCTTCCTTGAAATGGATGCCCTCTCTTCCCTATTATTGCTTTTGCTACCTTCCTTGAAATGGTTCTTCAAGGGTTTTGATAAAGCAGTTGCAAAGGTGCCTGGTTTCATTGTAACATCTGTAAGTGCCTCTCCTGAAAGACTCTTTTTATGCTGCTTTTCACCTTGCTAAGTCTTGGGAGAACCTTAAAACCCACTACAATGTACCTGAAGGGAAGAAGAAATGATTTTTTCTTTCCTAACTTTATTCTATTTTGGAAAGACACAGAGGGCCTTTAAGAACAAGGCAAGCATGTAATGAAAGGAAAATGGTCATTCTGAGAGTTTCTTCTGAAACTCTCTAGTTTTTTTTTTCCTTTTGATACTGTGATGGTAGCAAGTTTAAGTGTTACCTTGGGGACCTTGCTTAGCATCTTCCCAAGCTGTTCTCCCACTCCGAGAAGTTGCTCATTTCCTCATCGGCAAAGGCATTCTGATTGAAAGATGTGAGGACACAGATCTGCCGCTCTGACAGCTTACATGTCATTTCTCCTTATGTTGCCTCACAGTCACATGTTAAAGATGAATTAGTGGTCAGTGGCAAGGTTGAAAGAGAGGGAACATACCCACCAGGTCATTCAAGCTGACCTACAGATAATTGTTGTATACAATTAATCTATAGAATTTTAACGAAGGGATTAGATAATACCAAGTCATATAAACTTCCCCAAATCAACCCATCCTAAGGTAGCCGGTGACAAGACAAAGAGGTAAGTCGCTCCAAAGAGGCTGGGGCATATGTTTTTCCTGAAGGAAATAAAGATCAATTATACTGAAAATAAAAGCACTTGGCCTGAGATTTAGGTAATGTGTGGGAGTGTTGAAGGAGATATATCTTCTTACTCTGGTGAACAGGAGTAGCATCCAGGTTTTGTGGTGAGGCGGAGGTGACAGCTGCACACCTCTGGTCTCCAGGCTTGGATTTGCTAGATCTAAGAAAGAAGAATGGACTTGCAAAATAGAGCAGACCTTTCCCTTTAGGATACCTGGCAAGAACCATTCCTAGACATGGCCTGTGGCTACTGCTGGAACTTCTTTCATGTCAGCCACACCGGAGAAGTAGACTCAGGGAAAAGGACTGCCCATTATTTTTGAGCTGCAGTCAATCACTAAGAGCACAGCACTCTGGTGGTTTTTCTGCTCCATGCCCTTGTTTTGCACACTGGAGATTCCAGGGACTGCCTTTGGGCTAACCATAGCTCAGTTTGTTGAGATGTTGATCTAAGCAGGTTTTGTGTCAAGCAACCGCAGACGTCTGTGCCCTCTCTTCTTCCTCTACATCATTTCTTCATTTGCCTTCACAGCTGTTATTAAGAATACAGCTACTGTCCAGTGAGTGAATATAAGACATATATTGATATCACACCTGACATCCAACTGTGAATCCATCATCTTTCCCCCACAGCCAGCTTCTTGCCTGACCAAACTTCCAGCACTGCTGCCCTTCACCCCAGCTCACAATCCCCCCGTCCTCTCTGTTTTGCTGCTCACTTTAGCCCCATTACCCTGAAGGTCCTGGAATCCTCTACCTCCAGCTTTCTCACTTCACTTGCTTTCCTTTCTTGCTGCGATCCCATCCTGTGAGGAACTTTGTAGTTCCCTTACCGCCCGCCCAAAGCAACTCGCCTGAGAAGCTGCTTGTTTGCCACATAATCAATTCTCCCAATACACTGTTGCTAGTGAGTTCTGTGTGCAAACCTTTACCCACTCAATTTACTTATTAGCTAACTGTAAATTCAGTTTGTTTGTATGAGTCAGAGCACTTGTTCTGTGATGTCATCATGAGTGATGCACTCTGACTACTGAATCATATCCCTTAGAAAGATTGGGGGCTAAGTAACCAAGAGCTTCACATCTCCACCAACTGATCAGTACATAACCTTTTGACTAATTCTATTTAAAGATGCCCTATTATATTTTGTTACTTTGTTGACATTGAGCTCGCAGCCAAGAGCACCGTAACTCATGCCGGCTGAAGCTGATCTAATGAACATTTTTCATTTAAAGGACACAAAATTATTCTGAACTCTATATAGCACTTCCTTGCTGTCATTTTAAATAGTGAGATCTTTGTCAAAAAGCGCAAAATTACAAAATACAATGCACCAAATCATAAAGAGGGCTTTTGTATGCAGACTAAGCCAACATGAGTTGTTTTTATTATGGCAATCATTATATAAACCACGTTATGGCTATCAGTAAACCTCTATCATCAACCACTGGCTTATTTTTCTCTAAATATGCATCTATTTCTTACTGTTCATAGAACTTGTTCTTCCCCCCCAAACCTCTGAAATCCTAGGGGTAGGACCTATCACAAGAATGAGTAATTCTTGAAACACATGTAGAGAATAATAAGTCTAATATATTTATTTTATTTGGAAAATTCCCAAGGTAGATTTAGCTGATTATGGAATTTATCCTCTCATGTAAGCCATGTAATTTGGCATAGCAGACAATCTTGTAAGAGTTATAATCAATACTCTAACAAATGCATCAATGTGTTCATGTATATACACATGTACTGTAAGGAAGAGACATAACCCAGCTTCTGAGTCTTATGAAGTCACAAAGCAATCAAATTAGAACACAGTGTATGAGACAGTAAAAATACGCAAAGCTATGGGTAGAGATGTCAGTTTGACTTGAATATCTGTGGTAGAAGTTTCAAAGTTAGACAAACATCTGGAGGAGGACACGTACCCCAACCACACAGTACCTTCAGTAGCTATTCACAGTGTACTTCTTCATGATGTCTAGACCGCACACCAAAACTTGTACCAGTTCTCAAAAATATCCAAAGCTTTCTTCTAAGAAATGACATAATCTTTCTTACCAGCCCGTGATGAAGTACAGTGTTCTCTGGACAGGATAAGTCCGTATCTTAACCTTTCAGCCCAGCAGGACAACACCGTCTCTTTCATCACTAGCCATTTAGGTACATTTGGACTGATAGTTCTGACAGTCTATATTCCCTGAGATCTGTACTCTCTCAAATTGACTGCAACTCAATACCCACCAATGGCTTGCTTAAAACAGCTATAATTTGGAAAAGAGGGTCTAATGGATGTGGTAAGGAATGTCCTTTTTGCTTCTAGATTAGTTGAGTGCTGTCCTTGTCATGAAGCAAAGTACCTAGACTACAGTGCTTTCGCTGGCAACAAAAGCGCCTTGTGAGTTTATATCACTGTCTACTTTTATAGGCACTGGCCTGAGAAACATTTATCTCTAACTGCATTCTTGTCTTCTTTTCAAAACGACTCGAATGCACTGTCCACTAGAACTCCCATATCTGTTACAGAATCACCTTTGGAACAAATCCCTCTCTATGGAATTCAGAGGAAAAGCTAGTCTCTGCAGAGCAGTCCTAAGAGGCATTTGTTTTGTTTGTTTGAGTTTTGTTTTTAAGTATCATGCAAACCACCATTCCTTTCCTGCCCTGGTTTCTTGAAAACTTGCAGAGGGAAATTCCATTACTCGGTTCACCTACTGTCATTTCCTCCTGAGAGCTGGAGACCTGTATTTTCCTCTCTGTCTCTCTGTCTCTGTCTCTCTGCCTCTGTTTCTGACTCTCTGTGTCTCTGTCTCTCTCTGTCTCTATCTATCTATCTATCTATCTATCTATCTATCTATCTATCTATCTATCTATCTCTCCCCCTCTCTCTCTCGATGCTCTATTTCTCAGTATTTAAATTCAAAATCTGTTTCAGATGTTTTCATAATCAGTAGAGGATAAACCTTGAACCAACAGAGATCAAGTCTATAGCTCTCGCTTCACTAAGCTCCTGTCACTAAGCTAAAACCAAGGCTACTATCTCCTTGAGGAATGTATTCAAATGCTGCTTGGCACCAGGACAGAGCTAGTGGGGGAAATCTGTGATTTACTTTCTCGGAGAGGAAGCCAACAGGAGCATTTGTCTGAACATCAATAACAATTAGATCTTAATTATAAGGATATGTTCCAAGTAACGTCCTGCTCCCAAAGGGGCAGGTTCAGATAATTCGAGCCCCAGATTCGTTTTGTCGTCTGCCATGAGAGTCTCGGATACTAAACTTCAAAGTGGTGCAGTGAAGCCATTGATGGCGCATTATCCTGAAGTGAAATCAAACCATTGGGGTTTTTCTTTGTTTATTAAAGGCAACCTTATTGGGCAGGAACATTATGTGCTTAGAGTTTTATTCCATCATTAGAGCATGGGGTTATTCGTGCCATCCGTAATTGTCCAGTAATAATTTAGTAAGAAAGCCTAACCAGTTCTTACAACTCTGACAAGATTTCAACCCCTTCAAGATCCTAGAATGAAGCTAGGACCCTGTATAACGGCCAATAGGCCTGGCACCAATGTTCTCCTGCCTCTCATTTCCTTGTTGCAATTTCTGACTTATTGTGCTCCATTCATACTGAAGCCTTTCAGCCCATTTTCTCTCACGCAGCTCACTTCTGCTCAGGGATGCTTGATCAAGGTCTCCAAACATTGATCAGCGTCTCTCCCTTGCTCCTCCCATCACATCACATCCACTTATCTCTCACCCCGAGCACACTGAGACCTCCGAAGGCAATACCTTAGACACAGCCTAATTCTTGTACCAGGCTCAGAACCCCATTTCTCTCTTCCATCGTTTTGTGAGTGGTTACGATTGGATCTCTTCAGATGATGGAATAATCCTTAAATCAAAAGTGACAGCATCTTAGAGTCAGATGTCCCTTTGTATCAATCTAGACCCTTATTTCCAGAGGAGAAAAAGTTGTGGCCCACCAGACCTATAATGGAAAGAAAGATGAGGGACTTTAACTACCTTTAAATAAGTACTGAGGTGTGGCAGTGCAGTGGTCTCTCGGCAGCTAGAATTTACTAAATTTACCTCGTACAATGTGGCCTTGTTTACTCATAACACCTAGAATGTTAGTGTGGTAAACCCCACCTTCCTAGAAACCTCTAAGCCCTGTGCAAGGCACATGGTTGGCCAAACTATGTGTGTACCAATTTATCTCCCCAGCCCGTTTGGTATGAGCCTACAAAAACCAAGTGTGGACCTCCCACACTCCTAGTTCCTGCTACATTGCTATAACTTTCAACAAGTCATCAACAGAAAACCACCACTCCTGCTGGCAGACTTCGAATGTGGAGATACTCACTTCGTATCGGGAATGTCGCATCCCTCCATCCATTTTCTTGGGCCATGTGTTCAATGTACTTGGGATGCAAAACGCTGAAGACAAAGGAGGCTCAGCTGTGGGGTGTGAGCACAGCCACATTGTGACTTCCCACTGAACGCTCAGTCTTCTTGGCGCAAGCGCGCGGAGAAGAGGTCTCTCTATGTACGAGGTCACCCATCCCATTTGAGTAGGACCCATCCTCACAGTTAATTTCCATGATCCCTAAAAGCCCTGTCTTCAAACATGAAGACACCCAAGGGGGATTAGCATATCAGTGGTGTCATGTAGTTCTTTTTTTGTAAGAATCTACTACAGTTTCCTATGGTTAGCCAGTTGTAACTGGAAGCTATCCATTTGCTTAGTAGTCTCAGCCTCTGGATTCAAGTTCACTAGGCAAGGTAAAGGTGTCCCCAGCACCAATGAGATCTTGTTTGGTATTTGGTTCTCAGCATGGGCCAGCAGAAGCAACCGACTGGCACCCAACAGTAACAGGCAGGGCAGGCTAGCAAGGGAAGAGAGAGAACTCTGTGGAGCATGAGCCAGGCACAGAGCAGTACAATACTGGAGGCCAGCAGCATCGATAACCTGAGAGCTGTCTCTGCATGCTGCAGCTATGCTGTTTGTATTTCACAGAGGGTGCCAATCACTGTTGCAGGTGCACCTGAACTAAGTGGAAACCAGCAGCTGGGTGTGTGACAATGTCAGACTCCTTCAGATCCTCTCCCCCAGACCCCCTCCCTCCCAACCCCCCCCCCACTCCTTTCCTGCTTATTCCAGTCCCCTCACCTCTGTTTTGGAAAGGGCATCACCTTGCAGCGCAGGCTGACATTAAAGCTGGGATTCCCCTGGGTTTGTAGGAATGAACAGTACCGCAGAACCCTATTTGCAAGTGAATCCAGCTGTTGCTAACCTGTAAGCTGAACTGCCAGTTTCCAGACCACACAGACCACAGATTGGAGTTGCCTCAAAGAACCTTCCTAAGCAGGTCCACTTCCCTTGTGTCTTTTCTTTTCTACTACATCTGGTAGGTAGGTGGGCTAAGAGGGAGGTTAAAGCATTTAAGAACCATCATTAATAACAAGGGTTAAAAATATTAAAACCAGAGGACCCGTTCCTCTTCTTCATGTCTTTTCTGCCAGAGCCATCCTTTATGATGTGCCCATGCCAGTACTGAGACACCCACCTGTCTGAACAGCATTTTAGAGGGATGCATCACGACTTCCTAAGTTTAGCAATTGCATGAGCAGACCCTCTACCTGAATATTCTGGGAGGCTCTGCATTTCTAATGAGCTCCCAGTTTGCTGTCTCTGTGTCCAGACCATATTCCTATTCCGAGTAAGAAAACAATGGATTCTAACACTATCGTGCAAACCTCTCTGTGGCATGGCTTCTGCCAGGGGAAGTAGCCTCATGCTTTTCTCCAAGGGCTTCTCATGAATACATGTGCAAGTTTGGCCTTAGTTTGCCCCTGCCCTTCCTTGCAGGGAGCCCCCATCTCAGCAACGAAGTTGTTCCTCTTTTCCAGGTACCCCACCTTCCTCATTCTTGTCCTACCCAGTTCTTCTTTTTCTGGTTGCCCTGAGGAAATTGTGTTGTGCCATTTCCCTGTGAGTCACAGAGCTTGGCCAGGTGGGTCTCAGAGGGAAAATGCAAAACCGTTAATCCCAAGAAGATTTCAAATTGCTGCATAAACCCTGTGGCAGTGTCAACTGCTGAGTATCAACTTACTTCTTAAAATTGTTCTGCCCCATAGCAATCTCACGGCACAGCTCAGGGTCCCCAAACTGCCCTGGCCTATTCAGAATTAATATTTGTCTTTTTCATTAAAATAATACAGTCATAATTATACTGACACAGAACTCGTGTGCGGATCAGTCAAGGATTATTAAAGTAAGGAGAAGCATCCAAATTAGACTATTTTAATACATTTTCATGCAAAACAGTTTGGAGTAGGAAATACACTGAAAATAGCCTGCAGACCCATCTCCATATAGGGTTTTAGGTTTGTTATGAAATTTTACACAGACGAAAAAGAAATATTCTTAAAAATAACGCAACCATGATCTCAGCCAGGCTAACATGGAATAATCTAGAAGCTTGGAAAATGCCATCTTCTGGGCCACCAAGCAATTCCTTCTCCTAACACTCACCTCTCTGAACCCCTTTTCTGCGTGCCCAGTTGCCATATCCTGGCTTTCCCTTCTAGACTCACAAGTTGTCCTTAGGTCAGGAATATGAATTTTGGGTCTTGCTAAGTTGTTCTGTTTGCATGGCTTCGTGTTTAAGCATTGAGTCTGACTGGAGACAACTTGCTCCCTTTTGAAATAACCTCAGAAAGTAGCTCAGGGCGAGTGACTGTGAGCGAACTTTCTGGGAATGAAGCTACACTTTGCATTGAGCAGCATACAAGGCTTGGTTGACTGATCTAAACTTCAATGGCTATGGGGAGGTTGAGATGTTTCAGATCTAGAGCCTCCTTATAATTTATCTTGGGATCCCTTTACCCCAATTCTGTGTCTCATCTAAACCCATGAGACTGTGGGCTGAAATAGTTTGGAATCTGTTAGTTACTGTGGCCGACAAGTAACTCCCATCAACCCAGAAGCTGAGAACAGCATGAGATGATACACACATGGGAGTTGTAGCCAAGGCTTCCCCACTTCTCTGTAGCTTTCCTACCTGACATACCAACCAGTGGATTTCAAAACATCTTCACTTATGACTTTGTTCTATTGCTACCTTTTTTAAAAACTCCTACCACATTGGAACACAAAATTTGGGGTAGCCTAGATCTGTGCTTCCAAGCCGGGCTCACTCAGATTTGACTCTAGAATAAAGAAAACATCAGTGTCCCTTCAAGGTGGGGGCTGTGTGTCTTGTGTTGGCATGACCTTGTCTTGAAGTTTTCGTTGAAAGCGGCCATAGGTGTGACTCTCATTGGATATGTGTGATTGGCTCCTTGGGTCAATCCATTCTGGCTGTGTAAGGAATCCTGCATGCTAGACAGTTAAAGCTATAGAAATTTGTTTCCTCACAGCTCTGGGAGCTGGATACTCAAGATCAAGGTACCTGAAAATTCGGCCTATCCCCGTGCTGTTCTTTTTGACATGTGACCTCAGGGAACTCTGTGTCCTCTTGTAAGGTTTCATACAATACCATATCAGAGTCCCACCTTTCTGACCTCATTTGAATGTAGTCATGTCCTTTAAACCTCCCTCCATAACCCAGGCACATTAGCGATTAGGACTTCAGCCTGGGGTTGGGAGAGTAGAACAACTCACAACCAACTATTGCTTATTCCCCCATCCCTCGCGTGACTAGTAAATCTCCTTGCAGAAAATACCTGAGCTCAATGTCTGCTCCATACAAGGTTTTCCAGTGTATGCACTGATGGGTCCTATGTGGGTTGGTTGGTCTCAGTAGAGGCATCACGAAGTAAGCGCCGGATTGTTTCATTGCCTTAGATCAACTCTTGATTTTGTTTGCTTCTCCTCTCCTCTTTAGGAGGAGGGGAAAGAAATCTGAAGACAGCAACCTAAGACTGTCGCTGCTTCTGTAGAACCCACCTGTCATTTCTCGAAGCTGCTGAGGTGGCAGCTTCAGAGGAAGCCCAAGAATCCCTCAGGTCCATTCTCTTCTCTGACCAGCTGTACTCTGCATTGCCTGGCTCCTGGCTTCCTTTGATAGGCCATGGTAAAAGAGGAAGGTAGAGGCTGGAGTGATGCAGGGGGATTCTTCCCACTCTCCCACTTCCTGTTGTGTCTCAGAGGTATGATTTCTATAGCTTCATAGCTTCTATAGCTCCATAACCAGGCATCCAGGGAGCCCTGCTTTACTGACTATGAGGACACCCGTGGGACTGCAGCCCCAGAGATCCTGTTGAGATTGCCTCCATCCCAGCTTTGTATTATTTCCCCCCTCTAATATAAGCAAGTTCTACAAATTCTTATGTTTGAGAGTCTTAAAGTGCCCCCATCTCTTAGCTGATCAAATAGTCTTTGCATGTATATGAATTAAAAGAAGAGAAAGAAAAGGGGGAGGATTGGAGGGAAGAGTGGGGGGAGAGACAAGCTCAGCAGACAGAGAGAACATATCAGACATATTAAAGATGTGTCAGAAATAATTAGCTTTACCTGCACTGTGGTTTTCAGAAATGAAACCACTAAATCTGCCTCAGTGCATAATTCAACAATAATTCAAACTACTCCTGAAAACATCTCACAGTTCTGACTTCAGGGAGCTTTTTTTTGTTTTGTTTTGTTTTAGAAGAGATGATGGAGTCCAACAGCATAACGCATGAGACTGCATAGTTCTGCGGGTTTTGGGTATCACATGAGAAAGGCATTGAGCAGTTTAGCAGCAATGGTGATGGCCCGCAGTAGCTCTAAATTCCACCGTTTCTTAGACATCCTCAGCACTGCATTAGATGGAACTGTCTTCTCTGACTGCTGTTGATTGATGTGCGCGAAGCCATCATCTCCCACGTGCAGTAACCAAGAACTTCATTATCAGCTGATCGATTGCTTCTGCCTCTTTACTCTTATTCAAAGGGAGGTGAATAGAACTCTGCTCCATGTCATGTAGCCTGCAAATTCAACCCCATGTGTGATATTGCCATAGTATGTGCATTGAAAGAAGAATTTGTGTATAGTAACTCAAGGGTAATGTTTGAGTAAGTACATTTGGGGATACAGAATAGCCTAGGAATTTCCAAACTTCTTCAAAAAATGGACAAATAGTAAATATCTTAGGCCTTCCTGTTGTATAGTCATTTTCTTCTTCCGCTGTTCACAACCCTTTAAATGAACATTCTTAGCTTAGGGGTTATAACAAACAACGGCCAGATTTGGTCTATACTCTACACCATAGCTTCGTGACCTCCAGAATAGACATTAAAAATAACTCAAGAATAAAACACCTATTAGTCACATAACAAGAATGCCAGTACAGTGTAGTATATGTTTTTGAAGTACATTTGCATGTTTCAATTTGGAGAACTCCTGGTGAACACCCCTGACAACACACAACTTTCCTTTACTAGGTGTAAGTTACTCTTCTAACATCATTTCCATGTATTATGTTTCTATGTATTATTTCACTTGTTTGGCAACTGTTAAGTGGTAGTTTATTGATATAGAGCATATTCTGGGTGGTTGAGATGTTTCAATGATGAAATGTAGAAATATAGAAAGAAAAGATAAGGATTTAAGGGAGCTTAGTCAGCCCATAAAGTGCTTGCTGTGCAAGCTTGAGGACCTGGGTTGGGTTGCAAGGCTCATGTAAAAGACCAAGCATGGTGCTGCATACTTGTAATATAGGGGAGGTAGAAAGAAGTATTTCCTTGGATTTCTATGGGCAGCCAGCCTAGCCTAACCTACAAGTTCTAGGTCCTAGAGACAAAACATTCTCTCTCAAAAAATGAGGTGGATGGCACCTGAGGAAGAACAACATTCAAGTCTGACCTCTGGCCTCCACATTTCTGTCCACACAAACACACAGTAAAAGGGGAAAAGAGAAGGAGTGTTGAGGGAGAGTGTGGGGAGGCGTGGGGAGGAAAGGAGTTGATCTGCAGTGGTAGAATTCACATAGGCCAATCTTATTCCCAAAGCTCCCTGTAGGCAGGAGTTGGTGACTCTCTTATCCTATTTAAGAAGTGAGAATCCTGAGGCAGAGAGAACAGACACGCATGTAATGTGTGGTAGGATGGCTTCTGCCTTAGCCATCTTTCCACAGGGCTCCTGGGATGAACTTTGTCCTGTACAGCATCCCTGCCACTGGGGACTCATCAAATGCAGGTTTTTATCATGGAGCCAGAAACCTATGCACTTTCTCTTTTTGATGTCCATTGGTTCTCCTGTGCACCGGTCTTCTCCTGGTCCCAAGGTAACTCCAAGAATCTGAGCACTCCCGACTGACAATAGCACCTAACTGAAGAGAGTCATTTGGGTTACATGCCTGTCTTTTAAAAAATCACTGTTATTGAGACAAAGTTTGCAGAACGCAATAAATGCACATATAGGGGTGTGTGTGTGTGTGTGTATGTGTGTGTGCATGTGTGTGTGTGTGTTTGTGTGTGTGTGTACATACATATTTCAGTGTAAAGTTAAGTAATGTATAGACTCATGAGGCCACCGCTAAAATCAAGGTAAAAAAGATAAAATTACTTCTATCATTGCAAACGTTTCTTTGCACCTACTCATAGACCATGTCCCCCCCACCCCCGTCAGCTGCAGACAAGAAACTGATTGGTCATCTAGTACCATATCAACCCTTCGTACAATCCTGTAAAGCAACCATACGGTATTTGTTCCTATATGTGTATCTTTTTATACCCAGAACGCTTGTGAGATTCATCTGTGAAATTTCATACTGTCAACACGCCATTTCCCCTTAAGGAATGGCTAGTATTCTATCTCATGGGTGGGTGCAGCCATTCCATTGTAAGTGAACATTTCAGTTTCCAGTCCGAGGACACTGTGAGCAGGCTGTACTTTTAAGGACACACATGTGCAATACCTATACATATATTCTAATTTCTCTGGGTTGAAAACATAGTAGTGATGTTGCTGGGCCAAAGCGTTAAACTTTACGTGGAGTGGAGAGTGATTTCCAGAGAATTTGGGCATTTGACAGTCTCACTCAGTGTGGAAGACACCATCTTTGCCAGCACTTAGTCCATGATGAATCTCCAAATTGGGGAAGCAAAGCTTTTCCTAGATTGCCCAGAAGGTTTGCTCTGTTGGCTAGGGCTTGGTCGCATACCTGTGTCTTGGCTGCCTGATATGAAAGAAATCATACAAAAGGCCAAGGGAAACTGAGGAACCCACTTGGCATTTCCAGTCTGTAGAGTGAGAAATGGCTTCTGTGATCTTATCCCAGTTCTCTGGGACTTTCTAGAGGTCCCCCCCACATCCCCACCCCTGCAGCTGCATATTTCCATTCTTGGCCCTCTGGGCTTCTCCATGATCATCCCAATTACAGGTCATAAATTCACTCAGAATCCTTCAGGTTATTCTATCCCTGCATTGAACTAGAATTGTTCTTTGAAAGACTGTGGGAGGCTCGATAGCCTTAAGAGAATATTTGCTATTTAAGATGTCTGACTCAACAACCAACGTGATTGAGTTAAGGGAGAGGTCCTGTCCTGCAATGTGTGGACCAAACTCCACTTCATTCCTCCATGGCCATCGGCTCTAGTAGCCCAACCTCAAAACCGGGCTTCTTCGCACTTCTTTCCAAGGACATTGGTTCAGGACTCAATGAGAGTGGCCTTAGCCAAAACACCAGGCAGTGCAGATATGGAAACTGAAGAAACCACCTCCAGTAGAGGTAAGGCCTCCAGTAGAGAGGTAAGGCCTCCAGTAGAGGGATTGGGCCACCCACCCATCTTCAAAGTTTTCTACCCAAATTTGCTCCTGTTTAAAAGAAATGCAGGGACAAAAATGGAACAGAGACTGAACAATTGGCCAACCAGTAACTGATGAAACTTGGGATGTATCCCATGGGCAGGCACCAAACTCTGACACTATTACTGAAGCTGTGTTGTGCTTGCAGACAGGAACCCAGCATAATTGTCCACTGAGAGGCTCCACCAGTACCTGACTGAAACAGATACAGGTATTCATAGCCAGTGATGGACTGGGGTTGGGGACCCCTGTGGAAGAGTTAGGGGAAGGATTGAAGGAACTGAAGGAATTTGCAACCCCATAGGAAGACCAAGAGTATCAACTACCCTGGACCCCTGGGAGCTCCCAGCGACTGAGCCACCCAGGCACATATGTAGCAGAGAACTGTCTTGTTTGGCCTCAGTAGGAAAGGATGCAGCTAATCCTGTACAGACTCGATGCTCCAGGGAGGGAGGGAGGATGCTGGGGAGACACCCTCTCAGAGGTGAAGGGGAGGGGAGCTAAGGGAAGAACTCTTTGAGGGGGGACCCAGAAGGGGCAACATTTGGTATGTAAACAAATAAAATAATAAAAAAATTTGTTTCAGGGATAATGACTAATCTGAGTGTATATGCTTTTATACGTGTGTGTGTGTGTGTGTGTGTGTGTGTGTGTGAGAGAGAGAGAGAGACAGAGACAGAGACAGAGACAGAGACAGAGAGACAGAGAGAGAATATACGTGCATGTGTGCATGCATGCAGAAAAAAAAGACTTTTAAAATTGCCTCAAGAAGATACTTAATACTTAGCCAGCAATAACAAATGAGATCTAATTTCTTAATGGGGGAATAGATAATTATGAGCATAAATACAGTACTTTTGAGCTTCTGTGTCTCAAATCCCCTGGATATATCTATGTTCTGCCAGAAGGAGTTTTTTCCAGCACATTTGCTGCAAACCTCTATACAACAGACTGATTCAAGCTGAGACATCTTCCCCACCAGCCCCTGCCTGCCCCTGCCTGCCCCTGCCTTCCTCTGTGATAGCACAAGCTTGGGTCTACCTGGGTCCTAATTGTAAACTCTACTCTATGTGATCTCCTCCCACCCACCTCTCTCAACTCTCAATGTGTGTGTGTGTGTGTGTGTGTGTGTGTGTGTGTATACATTCAATTCTGCTCAAATGGAGAAGACACAGCACAGATGCTAGTGTCATCAAGTGTATGATCATACACACTCACATACATTCACATACATATCACTCACATATCACACACAGGTATACACATGCACCTACTCACATATCATACACATCACATACACATCACACACACAGACACATACATCACTCACACATACACACACACATGCATGCACCACATCACACATACCACATATATATCACACACACACATACATACACCACATCACACACAGAGACACATACATCACACACACATACACACACACGTGCATGCACCATATCACATGCACCACATATACATCACACACACACACACACCATATCACACACACACATCACACACACAGACACATACATCACACACACTCACACACATCACATATACAATGACACACACATCACACACAAACACATACATTACACCCACACTCATACACACACACAGATTCACACACATTACACACATCACACACACATACACACATACCACACACATCTCTCTCTCACACACACACACAGGCACAGACATCAAATACATACTCACTCACATACACAAACATCAGATGCATAGACACACATTCATATAATATACACATTCGCACACAGACGCACATTACACACAGACACACATGTATCACACACAAGGTCACATATATTCACACACATTCACAAGCATTACACACATCACACACATACACTCACATATATTCACACACATTCACAAATATTACACACATCATACATCACAAACACATGCACGCACCCGTACACACACACACACACACACACACACACACACTACTCCACCACTCTTCCTTCCTTTCTCCATCACTGAAGCCCCAGTCATCACCCTGTGAAGCATTCTGAGCAGCTACCGATTGCTCTCTTGAGCTGGATAATTGACTCAATGGACCGACTTACCATGTTCTCCCCCCACAACCCAGAAAATTGATGCTAATCATATTCAACACACCAGAGTCCTGCAGCTATAGCACCACCCTTCCCTCCTATGCAGAGAAGGACATCTAAATGAAAGTATTAAAAAATATCTGTTCAGGGATACTGGATAATCTGCTTTTATTGGCAAAAATAAAACAAATAACTTGAAACCTTGATTATTTTCAAATGAAATCAATGACAATTTACGTCTGTCCTGGCTTGTCACTGGACTTTTGTGAACTGGCTATTCACTGATGACCTCTCCATCTGACTTTGTGCACCATGGAGTTCTCTGACAAGCTCCAACGTGTTCTTTTACTCTCTTGTTTCCTGTGGAGTCTGGATGGCGGTAGGAGGAAAAGCTAGACTGAAGCGGTCTTACCTCATTCTCTGCTGAGTTCACCTCTCACAAAGACAACTCCCTTCTCCTATGTTTGCGCCTTCAGCTGCCTTGAGGATCTAGGAATGGGGAAGAGGAGATAGTGACCTCCCTGTGTCTGCAGTAGGGATGCTTAACTGTTGTACCTTCAGTGCTTTGTGTCCCTCAACATGGGTGCATAGTTGAACACTTGAACCCCAGCTGTTGGTGCTGCTTTATTTAGAAAGATGTGGGAACTTTATGTGGTGGGGTTTGGCTTAAGGAAGGGGGTCAAATGAGGTGGTGAGAGATCAGCAATTTTATAACCTGGTGATCTCTCTCTCTCTCTCTCTCTCTCTCTCTCCCCCCCCCCCACTACAGCACTTTCCTATGCTCACTTCAAACAGCAAGAAACCCTTCTTATTCATGTCATTTGAGTTGTTTCTTCCAGATATTTGAACTTCCAGAAGTTTCCTTGGTTCCTCTTAGTCTTGCTCATAACTTTGAAACATCCTTAGTATGTGTGTCCATAACCATCCTGTTCCCTTTTGGAGCCTGGCTGAGTTAACAGTTGACTAGCTTACTATAAGTCAACTGGTTTATTACCCTCCTATCCCATTCTGTGTGTATGACAGTATCCATGTTTGATATTGAATAAAGATGGAAATCTCTAATGTCCAAAAGAATTAGCTCTCAAGAGTCTGGGAATTCAGAAGAGCCCTTCAGGTACCAGACACAGTCTTTAGTGATGCTGCTACTGTCCCTTCTTCTTCATGGACTCACAGGACACATTCCTCTCTTTACACCTGTTCCCACTATTCTCTCTGTTCTCTACCTGATATTCTCCTTTTATACAGTTAAAACAACCAAAATCAGTGCCATTTTTTAAAAACCAACTTATTAATCTTTCTTCAACCCATCCTCAAGAGCCCACAGTGATTGTACATTACCACACACACACACACACACACACACACACACACACAGAAACTCACACGCAGACACACAGAGACACACACATACACACACGCACACACACACACACACACACACAGAGAGAGAGAGAGAGAGAGAGAGAGAGAGAGAGAGAGAGAGAGAGAGAGATTCATGACACTTTTCAGATCCTAGAAATGTGGATATTACTATCTGACAGATGTTGGACTGTGATCTGCCCATGCCTTTATTTTGTGCCTTGTCTAAACTGGCATTCTATCAAAGAACTTAAAAGCACCCCATTGGCTTTGAAGTCAGGTTGACTTGGTGGGAAGCTTAGATCTGCCACTGGATTATTTTATGGGTGTGTATTATATAACCTGGGTTTCCAGAAGAAAGAACAGAGTGGACAGTATCATTATGGAATAGTTGTGAGAACTAAATGGCTTGTTTGTCATTCTTTTTTAAGCACAGTGCCCTTGCATAGTAAATGCTAAGTAAATATCACCTAAAAATTGCACAAGGACACATTGTTTTATTTCCATTAGGCACCTTGAAGGGAACAGCATGTATTATGTCTTTATGTTCTCAACTGAAATCCAGCAAATTTTAAGGAGGATGGATGGATGATAGATGGACAGATGGACAGATGGATAGAGTCAGCCTCAGCTGGAGAGACATTCAGGCCATATAGAATTAACCCAGAAAACCCACATTTTCAAAATTTCCTTCATACCCTGGACATGACATGGCCACTACATCTGTGAGCTCAGCAACTGTGGTTACCTGCATAACATTACCTGCATAACGTGTCAGGGAGCACATGAGAGAGTTGGACATGTGCAAATGGAATAAATTGATAATGTTGCAGTGCATAAATATCTGAAATTCTCATGAATAAAGAAAAACAATTTTACAAAATTACCAGCCAGGATATTGGATTACTAATGTGATTTTTTTTTATTCTGCTTAATTGGGTCATATTATGGGTCTGTGTTATCTGTTTTTTTTTTCTGATGCTTTTTACATTTTACTTTGCTTTATTTATATTTGTAAGGAATCAAACTATTTCATGCTATTTTAACTCATCTTAATTCTAGGTTTTCAGACAGCCCGACAGGTAAGAGTCTTGTTGAATTATTTTCTCCTCCTGCTATTGCTGCTGCTACTTCTCCTCCTCCACCACCACCACATCCTCTTCCTCCTCCTCTTCCTTTTCTGTCCTCTTCTTCTTCTCCCCCTTCTCCTCCTTCTTCTTTAAAAACAAACAAAAAGGACCGTATATCTTGCCAAAGCTAAAAGCAAAGAAGAGATCATTAGTTGACTAAATATTTCCCCAGCAGAAGTCAGGAAATTTAACCCTGAGGGTATTGATATTTCTAACCATCCTCTATGGATCAACAATTGGGTCAAGTTCCTCTCTCCATTATGAAAGAGCCCAGAAAGAATCCAGACGTTTATTTTTGCCAAGCAGCCAAACCAACTGAAAAGCACAGCAAGGAGCACACAGAGGTTTACAGTATGTATTTCTAGATCTGTAACAGTGTTCCTTTTAAGTGGCCAAAAATTACCCAGTTAAATATCTTTTTCTTGTTATCTAATATGCATCAGGCAATCTGTGTACCTACTGTAAGAAATCTTTTGAAATAACATGCAGTTCAATTAAAACAACCTTATGATATATTTTTTATAACTTGACAAAAAGATTCGTTTACTTTTGAACAGAACAATCTTGTCTGAGATTGAATCTTCAAAGCAATGATGTCTCCAATTCTTCCACAGTGGCATGGATTTGGAAATCCCTTTTATTCCTGGCTTCTGTTTTCAGCTGTCCACTCAGAAATTCACTGCATTTGGGAAGGAAGGCAACCATGAAGTGTTCGCTGTCAGACCTCTCAGAACTTTGTATGGAGGCTGGGATTCTGATGCTGAAACTGGCTGGGCAGAACTCAACAGCACGAGGCTGCATCTTGGCATATTCATTTAATAAGAGCAAAAGGTTGCACTGATTCATTTTACAATTCTCATTCCTATGAAAGACAAAACCTTGAGTGAAACTTAAGTTTCTACGGAGAGAAGAAAAGTCCTTGGCTGAACTCCTCTGTGTGAATCTGTCTTAGACTTGTAAATGTGGAGTGATGGCCCAAATAACTGCTTGATGTTAAGCTTCTAAATGGATAATGATCCGAGGCCTTTTCTCTCTATTCCAACTGAGTGAGAACGCCCACTGCCTCATCAGGGGGAATCTTCTCTGAGCAAGGATAGTTTTAAGTGCAAAAACCCCAGCCCTACAGGTGGCCATTGAGAAGCTCATGACTCAGGGAATTCTGTGGCCAGACTCTAAAACCAAAGCAGTGTCACTTGAATAAAAGAACTTTCTAGAAAGTACTAGAATACCTCAAAACATTGCAACAGGCCTGGAGAATCAAACTCAGAAAATGTGGAACAACCAGGAGAGACCGTATCCTAAAGACTCTCTACCAGGGACAGCCTTTCAGAACTGCTGGCCCCAGCCTGGACATGTCTATATCCTGGTTTATCTGTACAGAGACTTTGGGATCCAACAGAGCAGTTGGAGTTCTTCTCTGGCTGCCTGTGTAGATGGCTCATATTCTTGAGATTCAAAGTCACACATGGGAGCATCTGATGGCCAAGTTTAGGTCACAGGACCATAGGTCTGGCTACTACACCGATATCTGTAATAGAGACAGAAGGAAGAAAAGCCGTGCTCCAGTCTGCCATGATTCTTACAAACGAGCAGGATGTTGCAATGCCTCCTAGTCAAAAGCTATGTCCTGTACAGGAGGTTCCTATTTTAGTGACTCCGTTGTTACTTCTTTATGTTTTCTGAGGGTCTGACCTCCCTGGGACAGGACATAACTCATGAGTATGTGTTTGTGTGGGCATGTGTATTTTTGAATGTGCACGTGTGTGTATGTGAAGGCTCAAGGACAATATTAGATATCACTTCATTTTTTTAAAAAGATTTATTTATTATATATGAGGACACTGTTGCTGTCTTCAGATACAACAGAGGAGGGCATCAGATCCCATTACAGGTGGTCGTGAGCAACAATGTGGTTGCTGGGAATTGAACTCAGGACCTTTGGAAGAGCAGTCAGTGCTCTTAGCCATCTCTGCAACTGTAGATATCACTTAAGTGCCATCTGCCAGGATTTTGTTTTGTTCTTTTGCAACAGAGTCTCGTGATAACCTGGAACTCACCAAATAAACCAGACTGGCTCACCAAAGTCCAGAGGTCCAGCCCTTCTCTACCTCCTCAGGGCCAGTTATAGACACACGTCAATATGTCTGGATTTTATGTGGGTTCTGGGGATCAAACATGGGTCTTCAAGTTTGTAAAGTAAATCACTGATTGATCCACCCCTCCAGGCCTAACTTGAAGATATTTTAATCAGCCACGAATACATGTTTTTCTCAAGAACTTGGGCCGTACTTGATGGATATAAAGCATCTGGACTGATCCAGCTGTGATCACACTTTTATATGATATTGGTCTGAGTTCCTGACAAGGTCACAGAGCAACATTCTCTTGGTGCTGGTGGCAGTGCCGACAGCTAGCACTCCCTGAGAGATGAGAAAGCTATACTAAAGCTCTTCTCTAGTGACCAGCTCAGAAACGAGAAACAGGATAGGCGCTGTTGAACTCTTGGGGCAGACCATGTTAAGAGCTTCTGTTCATGGCCACTGAACAGTTTATTCTCTTCATGCCAAAGAGGGTCAGCTTTGCCAAAAATGGAGAAGTAGCTAAGGCACCAAATGAACACTGCTTTAAAACAAGTGTTCTGTGGTGTACAGGAGTGTTTATTACCTTCAGAGTCAGTTGGGGTACCACTGAAATTCCAGTCCTCACATAGAGGACATCCCTGGGCTGGTGACCTGGAGTGCCAAAAGTTCATTTTCCATGTCTATAAGACAGGGATATGAGAGCCCTAAAAGTGGGTGACTGGGATTTCAACAGAGGAATGGATACAGAAAATGTGGTACATCTACACAATGGAGTACTACTCAGATATCAACAACAATGACTTCATGAAATTCTTAGGCAAATGGATGGAACTAGAAAATACCATCTTGAGTGAGATAACCCAGTCACAAAGGACATACATGATAGGTACTCACTGAGAAATGGAAAATAGCCCAAGTGCTCAGAATATCCAAGATACAATTTATAGACCACACAAAGCTCAAGAAGAAGACAGACAAAAGTGTGGATGCTTCAGCACTTCTTAGAAGGGGAAACAAAATACTCATGGGGGGAAATATGGAGACAAAGTGTGGAGCAGAGACTGAAGGAGAGGCCATCCAGAGACTGCCACACACGGGGATCCGTCCTACATGCAGTCACCAAACCCAGTCACTATTGGGGATGCTAAGAAGTGCATGCTGACAGGAGCCTGCTATAGCTGTCTCCTGAGAGGCTCTGCCAGAGCCTGACAAATACAGACAGAGGTGGATGCTTGCAGACAACCACTGGACTGAGAACAGGGTCCCTAGTGGAGGAGTTAGAGAAAGGACTGAGGTAACTGAGGGGATTTGCAACCCCATAGGATAAACAACATCAACCAACCAGATCCCCAGAGCTCCTGGGAACTAAACCACCAACCAAAGAGTACACATGGAGCAACCCATGTCTCCAGCCACATATTGCAGAGGATGGCCTTGTTGGGCATCAATGGGAGGAGAGGCCCTTGGTCCAGTGAAGGCTCATGCACCAGTGTAGGGGAATGCCAGGGTGGGGAGGTAGGAGGGTGTGTATGGGTAAGCACGCTCATGGAGGTAGTGGGAAAGGAGGGTTTCTGGAGGGGAAACCAAGAAAGGGGATAACATTTTAAATGTAAATAAAGTATCCAAGAAAAGAAAAGGAAAAAAGAGATGGTCTATTTGGAGCCAAGAGCCCAGTGATGACTTCAGGACCTTAATCCTTGCTGATCCCTGTGCTTCCTTGTGCACAGAAGCAAGTGGGGCAGTGTGCAAATTAGCCCCACATTCACACTCAGAGAAAAGGCTTAAGCTAGGCAAGAGTCGGACATAAACGGTGAAAGCATGTGCACTGAAGAAAGAGGATCTTTAACCCAAGCCAAGACAAGGCAGTGAGTCCAGAAACATCATCACTGTGCCAATAGTGATGTCAGGAGAGGGACCTGAAGGACAAGGCACTTGATCTTGTACATACAGCTGAATGTTCCATAAGCAGTGGTTCCCTTCATCTACACACTGCCCAATGTATAGACACCTTGTTATGCTCACTCCATCCACCATAAATGTATGAGGTGAGCGAGGGTTCTTTTTTTTTTTAAATTTATTTAATACTTAATAATAATTCTTTGGTTTCCGGGCAAACATCCCCCTCCCCCCTCCCCTTCCTTATGGGTGTTCCCCTCCCAACCCTCCCCCCATTGCCGCCCTCCCCCCAACAGTCTAGTTCACTGGGGGTTCAGTCTTAGCAGGACCCAGGGCTTCCCCTTCCACTGGTGCTCTTACTAGGATATTCATTGCTACCTATGGGGTCAGAGTCCAGGGTCAGTCCATGTATAGTCTTTAGGTAGTGGCTTAGTCCCTGGAAGCTCTGGTTGCTTGGCATTGTTGTACTTTTGGGGTCTCGAGCCCCTTCAAGCTCTTCCAGTTCTTTCTCTGATTCCTTCAACGGGGGTCCTATTCTCAGTTCAGTGGTTTGCTGCTGGCATTCGCCTCTGTATTTGCTGTATTCTGGCTGTGTCTCTCAGGAGCGATCTACATCCGGCTCCTGTCGGTCTGTACTTCTTTGCTTCATCCATCTTGTCTAATTGGGTGGCTGTATATGTATGGGCCACATGTGGGGCAGGCTCTGAATGGGTGTTCCTTCAGTCTCTGTTTTAATCTTTGCCTCTCTCTTCCCTGCCAAGAGTATTCTTGTTCCCCTTTTAGAGAAGGAGTGAAGCATTCACATTTTGATCATCCGTCTTGAGTTTCATTTGTTCTAGGCATCTAGGGTAATTCAAGCATTTGGGCTAATAGCCACTTATCAGTGAGTGCATACCATGTATGTCTTTCTGTGATTGGGATAGCTCACTCAGGATGATATTTTCCAGTTCCAACCATTTGTCTATGAATTTCATAAAGCCGTTGTTTTTGATAGCTGAGTAATATTCCATTGTGTAGATGTACCACATTTTCTGTATCCATTCCTCTGTTGAAGGGCATCTGGGTTCTTTCCAGCTTCTGGCTATTATAAATAAGGCTGCTATGAACATAGTGGAGCACGTGTCTTTTTTATATGTTGGGGCATCTTTTGGGTATATGCCCAAGAGAGGTATAGCTGGATCCTCAGGCAGTTCAATGTCCAATTTTCTGAGGAACCTCCAGACTGATTTCCAGAATGGTTGTACCAGTCTGCAATCCCACCAACAATGGAGGAGTGTTCCTCTTTCTCCGCATCCTCGCCAGCATCTGCTGTCACCTGAGTTTTTGATCTTAGCCATTCTCACTGGTGTGAGGTGAAATCTCAGGGTTGTTTTGATTTGCATTTCCCTTATGACTAAAGATGTTGAACATTTCTTTAGGTGTTTCTCAGCCATTCAGCATTCCTCAGCTATGAATTCTTTGTTTAGCTCTGAACCCCATTTTTAATAGGGTTATTTGTCTCCCTGTGGTCTAACTTCTTGAGTTCTTTGTATATTTTGGATATAAGGCCTCTATCTGTTGTAGGATTGGTAAAGATCTTTTCCCAATCTGTTGGTTGCCGATTTGTCCTAACCACAGTGTCCTTTGCCTTACAGAAGCTTTGCATACTTAAATTATTCCCTGGATTTCCCAGTTAAGGGGAAGAAAGTCAATTTAAAAGCATACACCCTTTCTACCAGTAAAACAAAACTAGCCAACAAATGGGCATCAGCCTAAGGTAGAGGCAGCTTAATGCCACTGCAAACATAAAGGTTGGGGCAGGTGCTAACTGTGACCCCATCAGTTCTGTTGAGGGCAGGTCCGGGAGTGTTGTGGTTTGCCCTGAAGTTACTGTATTTTGATGCTAATTCCACTGTCCCAAGGACAGTTGTCTAGTTAAGTACTCAGGACTCAGGTGACTTCACCAGAACCACCTCTCTATTGAATTTGTAAAGTACAGGTAAGGGGCAGGTATAGGATAGAAGGAGGCCTGTCATTGGAAGAGAAGGAAGGATGGGCTGGAGAGAAGTTTGAAGGAAGAGGAGGAGACTAGGAGAGAGAAGAGACAGACAGAGAGAGGGGAGAAGCCGTGGCAGAACAAGATGGCAGGTGATGTTAAGATTCGGCTCTGTGTATTTACAGGTTGTTATTAATGTTCTCAAGGGATGGATGGTACCGGGCTTTGTATGTTTAAGTGGGCAATTATATCTTACCAATTGGATCTAAGATTACTGTGTTGTGTGTTCTTTTATGTGAGGGTTTGAGTGTAAGAAAGTGTGTGGCTGGACTGTGTTTCCGCCAAGATATCTAGCAGATATCTGGGCACCGCGGTGAGGACCAAGCAGGGCAAAAGACAACAATACTTTTATTATTTATATATTTTTACAACAACAGGGGAGGGATAAAATGGCCCATCTGAGCATTTGCAAACAGTCTCTGTGTGTGGAAGTGTCATCGGCCACTACAATTCCTGGAGGCTCCGCCCACCCAGCATCATTGAGAAAAATGAATCAACAGCAACTGGAGGATGAGAGAAAGATAACAATGTATCTTTAAAGGCACCATATTTAGGCACTAACTGCCTCAATGAAATATTTTGTCATCCAGGAGAGAAATTGACAATCCTTTACTGGCAGCCTGTTTGTGTTTGTTTTTTAAATAAAGTTTTATTAGAACACAATCACGTGTATCAATTCATGTATCATCCAAGGCTATTTTTATGGCACAAGGTTATACTTGAGTAATTTCAGCAGATGTCATATTATTTGTAAAGCAGAAATATTCATGACTCTTTGGAACTTGTGATGATCCTAGACCTGGGAGAAGAGGCCAGTGTTTGAATTTTATGTCTATTGTTTTAGAAATGAACCAGATACTGATACTCTGATGTCATATTTCCATTTTGGTAAATGCACATAAGGTAGAAAAGAACCAGGAGGTTTTTGTTGTTGTTGTTGTTGTTGTTGTTGTTGTTGTTTTTGTTGTTGTTGTTTTTGCTATATTGCTCTTAAAGACATTGACCAGATTTTTTTATCTGTTAGCAAATCCATTTTCGCATTTTTTCAAATGACAACATATGTCTTCTTCCTCTAATTTCCTTTGAGCCAGGTTGGCCATTCTATTGGTTTCCTCATTCAGTAAATAGAATAGTTTTTTAAATTTATATTTATCCATCCTTTTACTTTGATACAGGATCTAAGTAGGTTACTCTCAAACTCACTGTGAAGCATAGACTGTCCCTAAACTCATGATCCTCCTGCCAAGCTCAGTCTCCTGAGTGTTGGGATTGCAAGCATGTGCCACGGTTCCTGATTCTATCTACTTAAGTCATAAGTTAGGTCTTTAAAGTTTATACCTGAAGATGAATAAGGTGAGTGAGGTCGGTAACCCAAGCACCTGTGGAGGCTGAAGAGGAAAAGCAATAACCAGATGACAGCTTGGCTCATAGCAGAACACTGATTCAAAAACAAATAAACCCAACACGTGTGTGTGTGTGTGTGTGTGTGTGTGTGTGTGTGTGTGTGTGTGTGTGTTATCAAGGAATAAGTTATAAGTTAAATATATATCACATATAAACATTGTATTATATATACAAATAAAGATATATATGTATTTATAACATATATGACATTATTTATGAACTTATATTTTGATAGCTTCAAGGGAGTGCTGTGCCCAAATTAAGGACTCCATAGGTTGTTTCTAGGTGTGCCTGTGTTTCCCAAGAACAGAGGTATGAACAGACTAAGAAGGGGAACTCTGCCCTCAGTGTGCTGGGTGGCGGTTTGATTTGGGCTTATGAAACACAAAAGACAAGGAAAAGATAACTTTCTGTCTCTTCCTACTGTAGTTAAACACTTCTACAGTTCTCTGGATCATCAAACCTTCAAATTCAAGGATGTACATCGATAATCTCCTCCACGCCATTCTCATGAGAGCCAGCTCTGACTGTACCTCCACAACTCATCCGTCCTGCACAGGATGTAAACCCATGAAGAAGAGAAAACTAAACGGTGAAATTCACCTCACTAGTTGGTTTTGATGGCTTGAAACAATGTAAATTAGTATCTAGCACAAGTGTTACAGCTCCATAAATATCCATTAAGAGAGCCTTAGAGTCATGAGATGGTGGCTCAATGTGTAAAGGTCCTGGCCCCCAAAATAATGCCTGAGGTTAGTTCCAGGAATCCACATGGTGGAAATAGAGAAGTAACTCCCAGTAGCTGTGCTCCAACCCCTACATACATGCTGTGCCCCATGCCCCTGGGACACATAAGTAATTGTAAAAACTATGAGCTAGCTTTGCATAGCATGATGATGGCATTACCCCATGCGTTAGGTGTTTCTTTAGGATTGAGTAAAAGATTTGGCTCCTGCCAGCTCTAGAAAAGGATGGAAGAGCCCATGGTTGGAAAGTGTCTTCAAGTCACAGAAACAAAGGGAAGTCGAACAACTGAGCCCAGATATTTTCTCTTCTCTGTGGGAGCTCAGGCTGAGGTAGGAAAAGTCTGCCAGGCCTACAGTCACACTACAGTTATAAATGACAAACCAGAGTGTTGGCTTTGTTTCTCCTTCTACCTGATGTAATCAAATCAGAAGCTATAATGTCCTCATCTTTCTGTCCCCATGTGTCCAGCATTGCACCTAATACACTGTGCATGATCCATCAAAGTATACATGGGGTTTGTTTTAAATTGTTTTTACCTAAAATATCAGTATATTGACAAGAATGGTAAATAGATACAACTAGAAAAAACGTCACAATATTAAGGTATAGCTGAGAGCCAGATTGGGGCAGATTGGCAGGCTTGGGTGACCTTTGTATCTTCAGGACTATCTAAAAAAAATAGGACAACATTGCAAACACAGCCTGAGCGTGCTAAGGCCCTGATATGTCCTCGTCCTCACTGCCCACTGGAATCTTCATCTGCTTCTCAAGCAGCTGGGAGATAAGACCCACCCCATTTTCGCCCCTGGGGGCACCAAGTTGGCCTGTCTTATTGCATTAAAGGAGCTGCCCGCCACAATTGTCTTGACAAGGCATGCCAGGACTGTGTATATGTCCTGATCGCTATAATTAAGTTAGTTCCATCACCTGGACATTTTATTTGAAATTGATTTTTAAATGTCTGAGTAATTGAGGTTTATGTGTAGTTGCTGCTTTGCAACAGAGGTAAGCTGAGGCTGCTGATGTCCTCATTAAAGGCTTATTAGACATGATTGCATTACTAGGGGCCTCAATTTGTATCATTCCTGAGGGCTCACTAGCATCAGGACCTGCCTCTCTGCTTAGTGGACTTGGGGAGCAGAGCAATACACAGCCCCTGCATCTCCCAGCACGTGACCAGATCTGGCTGGAGGCATACACCAGGGCTCCCCATGGATTCCATGTCTGGGATATGTGTCTGTCACTAATTCTGGGGACGGCAAAGCATTAATTATGTGCCCAATATTTGTCTCTCAGAGACCAGGGCTCTTATCTGAGGGAATCTTTGCACTGCAGTTTCCAGGTGGGAAGTCAAATGTCCCTTGTTTCTGGTTTTGTGAGCGTTGGTATACCTTAGAGCTTCTGTTTTGCTCTGCATTTTATTTAATATTCTATTCTGGGTATTATGGGATGTACTGTTTACAAAAGCTACCCTTAATGTTTGGATAATGGGAAGCCTCCTGAAAGACAACAAACCTGAGTACTGATGATGGATCCGACTAATGTGAGAGAGAGCATCTTAAAGAGATCTCAGCTGGCCTCCAGCGCCTGTACTGTACTGTGTTACACAGTGCTGTGTTGTGTGGTGTGGTGCTGTGCTGTGCTGTGCTATGTTGTATTGATCTGTATTGTACTGTGTTGTGGTGTGCTATCTTGTGTCAAATTGTGTCATGCTACGCTATGCTGTTCTGTGCTGTGTTGTGTTGTGTTGTGTTGTGTTGTGTTGTGTTGTAAATGCTCAACCATAAAGCACAATCTCTGAATTTCATTCAAGGGCCTCAGCAAATTCTGGTGTTTAACTCCAGCCTCACTCTCATATATAATACCTGGAATCGCTTGTGTTTTGTCTATTTTATATATTCTTCTACACATTTAATATTTAATTTAAATATTTTTATATTATACTTTCATTGGGGAAATGTAATCTGCCATTAAAAGAAGACAACTGGGCTATTCTTACTCCACTAGGGAATCCTTAGACTCCCACAAGGTGGAAAACACCGACTGCTATGCCCTCTCATTTCACCAGGGGGCAGAAATTCCTTCATGGGTGGTGAATAAATCCTATAGCCTGCCTATTTTGTCACTAAAACTTTTGCTCCAGAGAAAGGGAGAAGTGCTTCAGGGACTCAGAGCCCTTTTCAGCTAAATCCCAGTGCAGCAGGCTGCTTCCCTGGTGCACTACTGGCTTCTGCTTCAACACCATGCATGGTGCAGCCCTGGCTAGGTATCCAGCATCTATCCGCAAAGTGAGTTCATTCTAAATAGGCCATGGTCCTGTTGGCCCACATTATTCTTCCCCAGAAGACCAAGGTCAGGCTTCCCTTGTGCTAAATTTGTGTCCAAGAGAAGAGGATAAAGAAGCTGCTTGTGGAGGGAGATTGCAAGGAGAATCTTAAAAAGAAAGATAGAATGAGAGAGACCTTGAAGAGCTTAGGACTTGGAGGGGCAGAGAGGAGCCAAGCTCTTCTCCGTAGAACCCAGAGTGAAAACAGTGTGTCATGTGGGATTTTGCAGAGTCTGTGAGAAGGAAATGGGGTTCAGGTTGGGAGTGAATGAGATTCAAGTAGGAAATAGATCTCCCTGGATGATGCTATAAGATGTTGGGTCCTTACTTTCCACTGAAGGAATAACAGCCACTATTAAGTGATGCAAATATGACCCATCTTTCACCCCAGTATTAAGCCAGGTTTTGTTCCTTCTTCAGAAATGGAGATAAAGGGGGCTGGAGAGATGGCTCAGTGGCTAAGAGCCCCGACTGCTCTTCCAGAGGTCCTGAGTTCAATTCCCAGCAACCACATGGTTGCTCACAACCATCTGTAAAGAGATCTGATGCCCTCTTCTGGTATGTCTGAAGACAGCTACAGTGTACTTACATGTAATAAATGAATAAATCTTTGTTTAAAAATGGAGATAAATAGGAACTAATTGCCAAACTATTATTTATTCAATTTTTAATACACAACAAGCAGCTTAACCAAATGCTTTGTGAGAACATAACTTATTTCTCCATCAAACAACTATACTTAAATAGTCATTTGCTCATTCAAAATAAATGCATTCAATATTTTAGTTCAGGGCTCTAAAAATACAACATATATGACAATGACACTTCAAGTCTCCATCCATTGGGGATGTCTACTTTCAAGGAGAGAGAAACAATAAATAAAGTAACATATTATAGGCATTAAGAAATCAGATTAAGGCATGCTTATTCTTCTCTTAAAGTGAAGGAAACTGAGGCATGAAGTACTTGAGTCAAATTCCCAAGGTCATCCATTGGTAATCAACCGAAAGTCTAGACATGCACTTCTTTGAATCTTGGGCTATTACCTACCAGAACCATGAGCTCCCCATGTTCTCCCATTGTTCTTTTTCCTGTGAAATATTCCAATCCTTTGAGCCAAAGAAGTAGTCAGTACCCAGTACACACCTTTGAGAAAATGGACACATCCTATGCCTTCCTGAAAAGTGACTTTGGTCTTACAGAACCCACATCTTCTTGCAACCTGAACACAGCTCACCATCTCCTTTCCCCTGTAGATAAACTATACCACTGCTCACCCCGCTCAGCTACTTATAGACTACTGTTTCTGGGACACTTCACTGTCACTGTGACTTAATGACCTGATTTCATTCCATTTTTCTAGTTCAGACATTTATTTAATCCTGTGAGTGTTTTTCCTCCTCAGTCCCCATTTCTTAAAAAAATATTCTCATAGCCCAAATCAGAAGCTAGAATATCATGGCTCTGTGTGCAGAGCCACTCAATTAGAAAGAAAAATACAGATTCAGTCCTGGAGTCTGCCTCATAGTTAAGCATCTTTAACAATAGTCTACTTGAGAACTTCTACCAGATGAAAGCAAGGTGGGGCTTTCCCTGAAAGCAAAATGAAGACTAAAAAAAAGCTTATATTAGAACATTGAGATATAGTATACCTCAATAAGTCTAAATAGTTTATGCTAAGAGCCACTTAGAGAAAAAGAGTTACATTTCTGTCTTTTTCAGTCTACATAAATAGCATAAATCATCTATTGGCAAATGAGTGTTAATATCTCCCACACTACCAGACATGTTCTTCTTGGGCTCTTGGGTATGTATACAAGTATTCAAAGAAGCACTGGAGCCTGCTTATACCCTCCCACTCATGACCTTCCTCCATGCACCTAAGCTGTATCTCCTTCAGCGACATTGTCTAATTTGATGAAATTGTCACCTTGGGTGACTCTCCATTGTAGACTAAGTAACACTTAATAAACACACACACACACACACACACACACACACACACACACACACACACCTGGGTCTTAAAAGTTTCCAGGGTAGCACCAGATCAGTGCTGCTGTAGGAAAACCAGTCCTGTCTGTCAGGCAACTCAATTCCCAAAGGATCTTCCAAATTCTCTGTATCCTTTTCTATCTCTGAACTCCCATCCCTGAAATACCTCTCTTCAGCTTCCTCAATTCCTTTCAGTTTATCCCATCCACCCATGCACACACATTAATAAAGTCAGTGTTATTGTCCCTTGTTCTGACACACTAGTTGGTACCTTGAGAGTATTTAACAAATTTTGTTCTCCATAGTTGTGGCTGTAGTAGTGGTTGTACCTGCATATCTCTCTCTCTCTCTCTCTCTCTCTCTCTCTCTCTCTCTCTCTCTCTCTCTCTCTCTCTCTCTCTCTCTCTCTCTCTCTTCATCTGTCTGTCTCATCTCCAACTCTCTCTTCCTTTCTTCCTCTTTCTTCTTCTGTGAACCCTCCAAGAACAGAGATAAATATATTCAACTTAGCATCTCCTATTAGCTTATCATGCTATTTATTTACAAATGTTCAAAAGGCATTGGTTTATGTGAGATTGGAAGAATAACTTCAAATTGGCAGCTGTACAGGGTAATTTATGGCCTCAAATGCCTACCAGTGGATGATGAAATAGTTCTATAGCCACACCATGAAATAATATAACAGTAAAAATAACAAAGTTATGTTTGCATGCAGTGCTCTGTAGGACTCATAGAAATGTAATATTAAATTTTAAAACTACCCCAAAGGCTGCATAGAGAATGATATACTTTCCATAAATTTTTAAAAATCAAATACACATACATTATATGCATGCATAAAGATTGAATAGAAAAGAAAACTAAAATGGCAAACACAAAACTGAGACGAGGTAAAGCCAGGGATGGATTGGTTGAAAGCCCCCTATAGACAGATGTGGGTTCCTGACAAAAATCCTACTTTTCATTTTTGGTGGTAGGTTCATGCATGCTTATTAATTTTAAATTAACTAATGAAATCAAATGAGCCAGACATTAGCCAATGCTGAGTTAAGCATTATCATTAATCTCAATATTCACACTAATAGTCTATTTAAATAACAGGAGCCAAAAGAAAAGACTCTTGGAACTTGGGCATTCATGATAACGTGGTATAGAGACTCTCCTGATTATCTGTAGGAAGACTTACTTTCTTATATGCTGGAGAGGATGATTAGGTGTAGTCCCTCAAATTTTCCTTTAAGGAGATTTTTCCCTCAGGATGCATACACGAAGTCCTTTCACCTGCTTCGGGTACACATCCTCGCATGGATACAATATTCTTGATGAAGGCAATACCAATTGAGTTACATAGGACTACATTCAACCATCATGTGTACGGCCACTTATGTACCATCCCCTGTGTTGGATAGTGAGTATAGGAGGTCTTGAAAGACAACCAGTGCTGCCATTCTGCTCACCGGGCACTCAGTGGGCTCACAGTGTCTTCAGTGTGCTCAGTGTGCTTCGTGTACTCACAGTGTGTTCGGTGTGGTCACAGTGTGCACACAGTGTACTCAGTGTGCACACAGCACTCTCCGGTGCTCGATGTGCTAAGTGCGCTCACTGTGGTTATGGATGAATCAAATGGACGAGGTCAGATGCAGGTCCTGAAAGTGTGTCAGAGGAAGAGTTTGGGTTTATTGTGAGGATGAAAAAGAATTTATAGTAGGGTTTTAAACGAAGAAGTACAGATTATGATTTGCATTCTTTAAAATGACCCCCTGGCCATTGAGGAGAAGATGGGATGAAAGGAGCAGTTATATCCTAGAAGACCAATTAGGAAGGATGGAGCACTGGCGTGGGAGGTGCTCTAGACGATGAGACAAAAAGCCAGGGTTGGGTACCTTTTCAAATTAAGTCAATGATGTTGTCAATGGATTGAGAACAAGAATTGGATGGGGGACAGTAACAAGGACTGTTCTTAAATTTTTGGCATAAGGAACCTGGAATTTCATGGTGCCACTTACTGGAATTTAAAAGAAGAAAAAAAAGCTTTTCTAAATTGAAAGACAAAGAGTTTAAGAAGGTTTGGACCCCCAACATCCCCCCCAAAAGCTATTGAATGCTAAGATCTTAATTCTGTCACTCTGGGGCTAACGCTTAGTGACAAGCGCTGTTTACAGTCTTGGGGTTGTGTATTGAAGATGAACTAAAACATTAAGAAGTGATGCTCAGAAAATTGGGAGTTTTGTGGTGTGATAATAGGAAAATGAGGCATAGAATAAATGATCAAGGTTGAAGAAAACCAAAAATTGAAGCTCCTCACAGACGTCTGGGCCTGCTAGGCTATAATAAGAATTTTGGGGTCAGGTCTGTTTACTGTTTGACTTCTGAAAGAGTGTCACATGCATTGACTTATTCTCTAACACAACAAAAGAAAGAAACTCAAGATACATTTATCAAATATACTCTGGTGGGAGTTGAATGAGAATATTCTCAAAGATCATAAATTTAAGTTCTTAGTTCCCACATAGAGGAACTTCTTGAGAAGGGTTAGGAGGTGTGGTCTTGATGAAGGAGGTATGTCACTGGGAATACAGGTCAAGTTTCAAAAGCCCGTCATTCTCAATTAGCCCTCTATCCTTTTCCTCCTTCTGCCTCCAACTTGCAGATCAGTATGTAAGCCATCAGTTACTGCTTCGGCACCATGGCTGCCTGCCTGCTGCCATGTTCCTCACCATGATGATCGTGAACGCTCACCCTCTGGAACCATGACTCCCAATAGACATTTTCTTCCATAAGCTCCCTTGGTCATAGTGTCTCTTCCCTGCAATAGAACAGTAACTAAGACAACTCCCTGTAACATCTCTTCTCTCAGCACACATATGTTGAGACATGTCCTCAGACATGCTCCCCTAATGTCATCACAGTCAAGGTCTATGGCAAAACTCAGATTCTATCCCAACTCTGCACACCCAAACCTGATCTTCTTCAGAATTAATCCAGAAACATGTAACAAAATATTCCTACTCAAGCTGTGGTGTATCCATGTGGCTGTGAGGACTTACTCATTACAGACTCAGAAAGATTTTATAATTGACTAAGACGCTTCATCCATGTGGTCAAGTAAGCTGCCATTCTGAGGGCCAGAAAATCCTCAGCTGCAGGCTATTCTCCCAAAGCAGGCCAGGCCTGATTTCTGGGTTTCAGAGTTTGAGAAGAGCCAAATAAATTCAGAGATAACAATCTGCTCCCCTACCTTGCTAAAGCCAACATGAATTCTTGGGTTTTGAAAAGTCAGCCACCATCAGTCATTTATAATTATGGAACTCCGTGTTGCTTTGTTCTTAGAGACCGGAGGACAGTTTAAATAAACAAAAAGCAAATGGTCCTTTCCCTCCCTCTACTCCTGATAATGGAAACCTTTGAAACTGAGATTTTTATTGCTTATTCGTTACTGTCATTTGCCATTGTCTGTACCCAAGATGATAGATTTGTCAGTAAATTTCCTCCTCTCTAAGGCTTGCTGGAAATTGAATTGACAGACAAGTCCAAAGAGTCCAGCCCTGGATGCAGTGCAGCTCCAGCTACCATTATCCCATGTCCAGATTAATTTCAGTTACTTGGAAACAAGATGTGAATGGTGAAGTTGAAGCCAATGAAGCAAAAAGATGTCAGCAATCAAAGAAATCAGAAATGCCCTAAACCATCCAGAACTTGAGTCCCCATCATTGCCTACCACCTCTCAAACTGCAATGTTTTTGCATCTGGCTCTTGGGATCCCAAACTGACTCTACATGACCATGCTTTTTATTGCTGTGGACCTACATAGTGTGGTTACATTTTTACTGGAATTTCTACCATGTAATTCTCTCCTGTTCATGTTTTCACCAAATGTTGGAAAACATCTATTAAAAACACTGAACTGTATTTCACAGATTATCACTGTAAAAGCTGATCTATAATTTATAGAACATAAACCCAGCACCACTGATCTCTTCACAATGTGTGGTTTATCTAATAAAAGAACACTTTTATTTAAAGAACGCATCATGAAAGAAAGCATGCCAGCCTTTTCATGTATAGTGTAAACAGTTTTTCACAGAGTGTTGTAGAAAGATAGCAAACATAGAGTTAAGTTCAAAGCTTATAATGAATTTCGATGTCAGAAAAAGATTGTAGAAAAATGATTGACTCATTCCTTCACAAAGAAATTTTCTAGACTAGCTTTTAAAAACAAACTTTATAACAGATAAAAATAATGAAAGCAGTAAAAAACTTAAACTAAGAGTACATTAATCTGTGATAAACATCTAAATCCATGTGGCCATGTGATCATGTATTCCATGATTACAATGTAAAAATATTTCCATTATGTTGTAAATGTATTGGGGTTCTCTTCCCAGTCCACAGGGACCTGCTAAATCCCACCACTACTCTTTGGGTGCTATTCTCTTCCTTTCCCATTTATTGTAAATGATACAATATATGTTCTATCTCATGTCTAGTTTCATAAGCTCCTTTTGCTTTCTTCTTATTTGAAATACATGATTTATTTTTAATTAATCTCAATAAATTGTGGGGAATAGTTGGGTTTGTTGAACAAACACAAAGTGGGAGAAATATGTAGTTTTCTTTGTATACATAAATATTTTAAGTTATTTACTAAAGACCAATTGAACACATGGCTAAATGTGCATATTCACATGGTCTCGCACTGTCTAAATTGCTGCAGTCTCAAATCAGAAAGTGTAGCCCCCACCCATTGTTCATCAAGATTGCTTTCATTATTTTACATCTTTCATAATGTCAGTTAATCTTCAGACTCAGCTTGTTGATTGAACAGAAGGATATGAGTGCATTCTTATACCAATTTTCAAAAAACTGATAACTCAGTGATATTTTATTATCCAACCCATGTACTTGATATAGCTGTCTGTTAAATCTTTAATCTCCCAGCAATGTTTCACAAATACTAATGTCAAGATTTTGTGCATACTTTGAAATAAAGTTATTTTTTGACTTTGAATCTAATGACTATACCGAATTTTCTCTTTTATACACAGAGGTGCGTTCTAGGGTTATTTATCAGTCTCTCCTGAGACGTCTGTGACACATAGCAATAAAGTCATTCTTCCTTGGCCCATCCTGAAGTCTACATTTTCAACTGCCTAAGACTTACAGTGTAACATTGAACATAACTGGTAAGAATACGTTGCCTTGTGTAGGTTGATGTCTATATGCAGGTGAGGGCTGGCATAAGATTAGGCAAGACCTGTGATTGGGCAGTGAAAAAACAGTAAGGCGGGGACAGAGATTTGTAAGGCCAGAGAGAGAAAAAGAAGGGAGAACAACCAAGATGGAGGCAGAGAAGGACAATGCAGATCCGTGTGGCCTTAAATGGCCACAGATAGTTATGAATATTTTTAAGGAATAGATTTTTATGGGACAATTTATTTTATCTATGTGGGCAGTTTATATCATTATCAATTGGTTCTGAGTTTATTGTGTGAATGTTTTATGGAGTGTAAATTTACTGAGATAAATCTGCTTGCTAAATTACAAGCTTATTGAGTCTTGATTGTAACGGGTAACCGGAAGTTGATACTCTAACCATTAGGGGTCGGATGCTGGGAATGTGAGCAGAGTTCAGCAGCAGAGAGCCAGGAGGGCAGCCACCACTGGGACCAGAGAATAGCTAGAGGAAGCATGACGTGGCGCCCTAGAACTGGCCACTGCTGAGATGATTATACCCCAGTAATGTCATAGGGCTCCATGATACCGGCTAGCAAGGGTTTGTGGTTATTTTTAGTATTTACCGCAATAGCCTTGGTTTGTTTCCAGGCTTATGGAATGACCATCTATTATTTCACATTTTGTATTTTTTAAATGTTTCACAGATGACTCAAATCAAGTTAATTTTGTCCTTTTGTAAGATTGTATTTTTTACTACTATTCAATGTAAAAGCCTTTTGACTTAAGACATACTTAAAATATTGTTCACTTAGGAGTGAGATGTTACAAATTTAGAGATTTCTAAATACTGCAACTGTCATAAATTATTAACTTATTCTGTTGTGGTCAGATAATTTATTTGTCTTAGTGACTTTTCTATTGTCTAAGGCACCATGACCGAGGCAACTTATAGAAGAGAGAGTTTGTTTGTGCTTGTGGTTTCAAAGGGATCAGATTCCTTCATGGCAAGGAATTGGGGCAATAGGCTGCAGATATGGTGGTAGGAACAGTGAAGAGCTCACCTCTCTAACTCACAATAGAAAGAAGAGACCTAGTGAGGACAGCACCTGGCTTTGAAGCCTCGAAGCCCACATCCTCACGCACACCAATAATATTGAACTGCCAACAATGCCACATCGCAAATACCACCAGTAACTGTGGACGAAATATTCAAATGCATGAGAGTCTGGAGGGACATTCCCCTACAAACCTGGATTCAATCACTAGAACACATGTTAAAGGAGCCAGATGTAATTATGGATACTTGTATTCCCAGTACTAGATAAACAGATCTATTCAACATATATTGTTTTGGAATTATATTATTTTAATATATTTCAGCTAAAATAAAAAATTTGATGTATCAATGCTTACTTAAGGATTGAAGCTACCTTTTTATACTACACACCTGCAAGGTCTCATTTCATCCTTCCTAATTACTATTTACATAATAAAATTAAAATTATATTTACCCAATTATACATATATTATTCTATTTTCACCAATTTCTAATTATATTATCAGCCTCAAATTACACTTTGATTGCATTTCTTAAAAGACTCATGGGTCTATACAGAAAATATATTCAAATTATTCCCCCCTATCAATGTCATTTCTTTCTTGTAAAGCCAAGATTACATCTGGTATTAATCACATATATATCTTAACTGAAAGAATTCCTTTTAGCTTTTCTTATACTCTGAGATCAGAAGAATTACATTCTCTAAACTTCTGTATATAAGGAAATATATTTACTCCTGTTTATGAGGTATTTGTTTCCCTGTACATAAAATCTTGGATGATACGGTTTTCTTTTCTATCAGCATTTTAAAAGATCATTCCACTGTCTACTTGCAGATGAGATAACTGGTCAACCTCAGTTCGCACGTGTGTGTGTGTGTGTGTGTGTGTGTGTGTGTGTGTGTGTGTGTGTGTGTGATATGCTTTGTATATCCTCAAGACACTTGATTCTTTAAGTTTCTGGGTCTTACTAGATGTCTGCCCCATTCCAGGTTCACTGGATACTTTGCATATCTGGGATGATAGTTTTAATCCAGTATAGAAAATAAATGATCCATGCTGCTTTCATGGAACCTCCTCTTTGATAAGGTCCCTAGATTATATTGGAATCTCTTGATGGTGGGCTAATTTTATTTCAGTCTTTCATTTGTGGTGTATTTAAGGAGGGTTTAAAGAGGCTTTCCTCTCTAAGTCCTTGTTTTTAAGGAAAAGACCATATGAAAACATAAGGAAATGTTGGAATATTAATGAAGTCTCTTGACTATATTCATGCTATACCTCCAATATTCCCAGCACTGATTACAACTCTGTGCCATTCTTACTGCCGTTTACTCCTCCCCTTCCATTATGCTTCCAATGCATGCTTGCCCAGGAATGGCACAGCCTAGGCCTCAACAAAAGACACCCAAAATTTTCCATTCATACTCATGTTTGTTTTTATCCTCTTTTGATACATTATCTTACAGAACTAACTGCTTTACCCAACTCAAATTCTCATCTTTGCCTTCAGTGCAGCTATACTTGATCTGAATACAGGACAGTGTGCTAAAGTTAGACAAATGTACCTAAGTGAACAGCTGGGTATTTTGGGGAATCCCCTCCTGAGTTAACTTTATCTCAGGAATTGTCTTCCCTAGCTGTTGTTCAGTGAATAAAAGATATGCCATGTGTGAATTATTCTACTTACTTTGTTATGGTAAGGATACTGTTTTGTTATTGTATTCTACTGTGTGTGTCTGTGTGTGTATGCACACATGTGCATGTGTGTTAAGGAAAATTGAAACTAGAGAATGGGTATCAGAGATTGAAGAAATCATTTAGTAGGTAAAGTCTTTGCCAGGCAAGCATAAAGACTTGAATTTAGATCTCTGATAGCCAGGTAAAGACCTGAGCATTACAATACACATCCATAATCCCAGGTATGGGGGAAGCAAAGACAAGAGAACTGCTGGTCAGCCAGCCTGGCTGAATTGGTGCACTCCAGGTTCAGTGGGAAATTTTGTACTGAAACTAAGGTGCAGAGCAATTGAAGTAGACTTCTGATGTTGACGTTTGACCATTGCACGCACGCACACACACACACACACACACACACACACACAAAATGAAAGTGTTTCAAACTGTTGTGTGTTTACTATTTACTTCTTCAAATTGCTTTGGTATAAACTCCCAAATGGCATAAGATTAAATGGCAATGTGCTTAGAATGGGGAGTTAAGAAGCACTTCTGGCTTGCATCCTCCAAGTGACTATGTTTCTATTAATGTTCTATATAATGACTCACTTTCTCCCAGTTGTCAATCTTCTCAGGAAATTTTAGGATTCCATATTTTAAGGAGGCTAAACTGAGTCTTTTCTGTAACTTCTGGATTTTCAGTATCATTTTTTCCTCTTGATAATTCGAGCTTCCCTTCTTTAATGTCAGTGTTTTTTCCTAAGTGTTAAATGTATGTAGAAAGGATTGATTCCTTTTTCTTTTGAAACTTTTGCTTAAATAAGAATTACTAATATTGAGTGTTCAGCTATAAGACAATCATAAAAGCTCTCTCTCTCATGTGCATTTGTGTGTTTGCATCTGTGTGTGTGTTTGTGTTTGTGTGTGTGTTTGTGTGTGTGTGTTGACTTCTAAAACATCCTTGAATTTGTATGATGACAGGTCTTTAGAAAGGCCTCAGCATCTAATTACATTGTCAGGGAGCTACTGCTTAGTATGCTGTAGAGGAAAGGACAAAAAAAAAAAAAAAAAAAAAACTAAGAGAGCTAGGTATGGCCACAAGGCCAGATGGTCAAACCGGAAGGTTGAACATCCGAACACATTTATCTTATTGGCCATTAAGCAAAGAGAAAATTTTCAGTAATATTTAACAACATGTTTTTTCTCCCTCATTTAAAACTACCAGCCTAAAATGTGTCAAGTAAAATTTCAATTCTCTGCTTCAGGAAATGTCACCAAGGCTTTGCAAGCAGCTGTTACTGACAGTGCAGTTTTACAAGAGCAAGAATGCAGAGCTCACAATGGATATTCATCTGATCAAATGGGTCAGATGGACATAAAGTTTCTAATGTTATTTACTTTCTTCAAAGGGGGGGTGGTTATGGACACTTACCACTCCAATACCAACCTTGCTAAAGAATATTTAGGTAGGAAGGAAGATGGTTCAGTGGACAAAATACTTGTGGTACAAATATGAGGACCAGCGCTCATGTCCCGAGCATGCATAGAAATGCTAATCAGTATGGCAGTCGGCCTACAATCCTAGTACCGGGAAGGCAGAGAAAGGAGAGGCCAAGATGAGCTTGGCTAGCTAGATTAGTCAAATCTTCAAGCTCTGGGTTCGGGTTAGAGAGTCTGCACAAATATATAATTGTAGAGTCATGGAAGATGCCCAATATCAACCTCTGGCCTCCACATGTAAACAATCACAAGTGTATGTGAAGCTTCAAACACGTGTCATTTATATGCCAATATACATTCACATACCACACATGCACATACATAAGTTTTTAAAATTGAATTCTTTTAAAGGCATCTTCAGCCTTTCCATTACCTGGGTCTGTAAGAGAACCCATGGCTCACCCTCATCTCTTGGAATTGCTACTGCTCTGCATAGGCACCAGAGTGAGGATCGTGGGACTTAAGCTCAAAATCTTCGGTCTCCTGAAGTCTCTGTGTGTCCTCAGCATAGACAACACTCATATTCTGGTGTGATTATCATGGTGATGTACAAAAGGATTGTTCCCTAGAGGTTCTATGCATTACACTCAGAGCTCTGAGGAATGTCAAGAAAGCTCACAGGCTGGGGATGTCATCAAGGCTTCCTGCTGCTCACCTACAGTGTGTTTTCATCTTTCTTCCAGGACTGCTACTCCTCATTTACCAGTCTCTTCCCTAGGGAGCTGCATGGGTCTCCATCAGCTAGACACTGGAGCCCTTTTCATCTTCAAAGTGACTTCTTAGTCACTTTTAAGAGTTTTGGGGTCCAAACTTTGGGGAAACTTCTAATAAGCATGTAATACTGGTACATTTTCTTTTTTTCAAGAAAATTGTAAGGCCTTACCTGAAAGCCAAGAAGCCCCAAGTATCAAACTGTCACAAATGAAAGCGTGTTCTGAAGCATCCACCAACTCTTCTTTCCCATATGTAGCATGACTCAGTGTATCTGAATTTGGAGGGTGAGTAGCGTCCTAACTGACACACAGCTCTTGGGGTTTTACCTTATTCCCAGTGGGAGACTTCTAGGTTGATGAGAATGAGGAAATGAGTTCCTGACTGTACATTCTGTATGACATGTGACAGCTGATTATATAGACCAGAGCCATCACCATTGACTACAGTGAAGTTTGTACACATGCTGAATAAGCATCCTAGTGAGTGCCAGTTAGTGCCATTTGCAGCCCAAGGAAACTAAGATTAATGCTAAGGAGTCCTTGCTCAGCTACTAGGGACTTGACATGCCCATGGAGGTGAAGAAATGAAGAAAACACAGAGAGACCAGACAGAAATCTGAGTTTGCGTTGACTGTATGCTCTGATAGGGAAACCACAGTGTCCCAGAATCTCAGCATGCTTATTATATACACTTAGACAGAGAAGCTTATTGTGCACAGATAAACAAGGAGTTGAGAGTTTTGCGTAGCGTTGGATCAAGGACAGAGGTTTAGCTAATGTTGGGAGGAGCAGTCTATATAGGAAAACAGTCTTCAGATCCTAAACTCCCCCAACCCGAGAGAGGGAGAAAGCTATGGTAGACCTTTTCTGCACACAGTGTCTACATCCACACATGGACCAGAGGAAGTTTTTGCCATTTCACTGAGCCTCACTAGACTGGAAGAAGATTTTGTCATTTTCCATGGGTCTGAGGAATTGGCATCGCTGCCATGACTGTGCTCATGTCAAGAATACACATTCCCCCAGGACTTCACACACTCAGGGCTTCCTCCACTCACCACAGACTACAGTGATGCCAATTCTGATGTCTAAATGGGAGTTTTCACTTTGCTTTTGAAGTAGGTTCTTTTTGTATTCTGTAAGATACAGCAGTTTTCAAACAAGATAGCCCTCTGCTAGGATTCTTTCTGAGTTATTAGGCATTTTTTAGACTTTTCCACCTGTTTTCCAGGTATGCACAGTCTACACCTGATTTGTCACAAATCAGGGGAAGGTCTGTTTGTACGAGTTTGTTTTTTAATACAGTTAAATTAAGTGGTTTATCTTTGTCTTCTAAAGTTCTACAGGCAGAATGCCAATCAATCACTCTGCTCTGTATCAGGGAACTGTCTGCTTTCCCAGAGAACAGAAGTCATCAAAAGATGCTTTGAATTATCTGAGGACTCCACAGGCCTTTGTACAAGGGAAGGACATTTAAGAAATGCCAGGGCTTTGTAGTGTTTGTTAATGTACATGCTCAGTGCCAGTGCTCAGGAGGCAATGGAAGCAGGCTCATAAGAGGTTTGTGGTCTGGGTTACATGGTGGAACAGTGTCAAAGAAACGGAGGGAGGAGGAGAGGGGGATGCAAGCAAGCAAGATCAGAGTCTTACCCAGACACTAGTGCTGGGCTAGGCAGTGGGGTGAGTGCAGAGGGAGGATTTTTATGAAGGTCCTGAGGCTTTAGACCCAAAGCTCTTCAATCACCTTGGGAGAAGTCTTAGCAATGTCTTCCCATTGTTCTGTAATCTTGCCTGTGTAAAAGGCTATCTAAATGATGTGTGTTTCTGCTTTCACAAAACCTGAATCTATACTTGGACATGTTTGAAATAAATCAACATGAGACAGCTCTGCCCTGAAGAAGATTAATTTTCACAAGCAATAAAAAATATGTAATGTAAATTCAATGAAATCAACCCCAAAAATGAGGCAATTTTTTATTAATATTAGTTTTGGTGAATTTTAGTCTATGAATGCTTAAAGATAGAGTTTAAGTAATAAACATTTATTTTCTTAATTCAAATTATAAGACACATCTAAAGGAAATGTTACCTAAAGCACTGATCTACAGATATTATTTTTCCCACAGCTAAATTTTGTGGAACTAATTTTTTCCAAATTTTCACACACAGCTTTGACGTCAGCACCTTAATCATCACCAGACGCCCTTTTGGAATCAGCAAACCAAGTTGTCTTTCAAATTGGATTCACTGATGACTAAGTCATCTCAACTACAGAACTTTTAGATTTTTATGAATAGTTTAGTCACTTGAAATTGTATCTCATGCCACTAGGACCCGCTAGCAAAATACAAGAATATGTTTTTCATTTATTCTGTAGATCTAAATTTGAGATTTCTTGAGGCTTACAATGACTCTTATCTTCTTAAATGAATTCTAGACATTAGAATGATGGCCTCCATCTGCTGTTATGAAGGCCTGCCCTTATTAGGGCCACATTGAATCCCCACATTTGTCAGATAAACTTTATGAACTTCTAGCATTGATTAAGGTTGTGTTTCAACTTAACACAGTGATTCTCAGACTGAGGGTTTCATTTAAATGACACTCTTACCTGAATTCACCTGAAAGATTCTGATTTCATCATCTCTAAGTGCAGCCTGGGTACCAGATATATTTAAGTTCTCTGGGTGATCATAATGAGAAACCAAGATCAAAATCCATTGTCTTCCTAAAACAATCCTGTATCATTCTAGATAAAATAAAGGAGAGATACCTATATCTACATGAAAGACTTCACAGGGATGCAGACCCCCCTACTTAATTTATACTTTTTGGAGTGTGTGTGTGAATGTGTTATGTGTACATGTTGTGTATATAAATAAACATGTCTATGCATACAGAGGCCAGAGGAAGAGACCATTGGGCCTGCTCTCTCACTTTCTACCTATTCTTTTGAAGCAGGGTCTCTCCCTCAACCAAGGGTTTGAGTTTTTTGCTTTATTGGTCCTTTCACTTACTTCATTGTTTTTAAGGATTATTTTCAACTAGACTATAAACTGAAAAGACCCAGCAGGCTTCGCCTTTGTTACTTCAATGCTGTTGTCAAAGGCATGCATGGCATATCTGTCTGGACACTTGGGTGGGCAGGAGAACTCTAATCATGCTTGCAGAGCAAGTATTTCTATCCATGAGACCATCTTTCTGGCCCACACTGTCTTTCTAAGTGAGAATTGGTAGACATAAAAAAGCCTTCATCTAGGCATCTATACAGATTGGCATAATATATATTATATATTAAAATATATAATTGTTAAATATATGTGTGTTTTTGTAACCAAATTTTGATACAATGAATGTTTCCTGTTTTAAATGTTTTGATTTCTTTTTAAAAAATTTGAGATTTGATGTTTTCTGCCTCACTTGAGGAGTTAAATATAGAAGGGCCTGGGAATAGCTTTAGGAGAAACTAATATTCAAGAATTCTGAATAGAAAAACTTGTGAGAGCAGAGATCGTCACAGGGATAGCTATAGCAGGCCAAAAAAAAAAATGAATACCTGATGCTAAAAATACCAAAAGGTGGGATGTATTTGAAGTGGTAAGAAGACATCCTGCAAAATTTAGATGTTTCAAAAAAAAATAAAGCTATGTGTGTGGCTTCTTGAAGTGACTGGCTCTTCTAGATTTCTCAGTTTGCAGTTTCCAGGCCACTTCAACATCTAAAAATAACCATACCTAGTGTGTGCCACGTAGGCCTGGGCGGGTCTGAACTCATGGGTGATACGGTCCTTTGGCTGCGTGAGTATTTGAGACTCTTCTTCTTCTTCAGTCCTTTTGTTTTAGTTTCGAAGCTCAGTTGACAGCAAGTTTTTAAACAAGAGCTCATTCTAAACATCACAACTGAGGAAGTCACATCACATAGTCACTCCTAATCTCACAGCAAGGGTTCTTAGCTGAAATTCACTTAGAACAAAGGAAAATATTCTCCGTCCAATCCATGTATCGATTTTCTTTATAGGATGTATGGACAAGAATAGAAATAAAGATGAAAGGAGAGTGTATTCTGGCTATGATGCATCTTGACTTCTAACTCAGTTGACTTTCTCAGCAAAAAAAAAAAAGTCTAAATTTTTGTTCGTCCAATCTTTCTAAAGGTGAAAGAACACCTAAGCTGGAAAAGCAATGGATGTTTGCAGTTTCCAGTTTTGGAAACCTCTGTTTACTTTCTTGATATTCCTGTCAGTTTGGGAGATGCTCAGCCAGGTCTGACTAGTCTCTCTTCTGGGGTGAAAAGGAGTCCCAAATGTTAAATGGCTTCCCCAAGGTCATGTAGATGAGAAAAAGTCCAGCTTTGCCTGCATCTAGCTGTTTGCATTTTCAGCATTCAAAGCAAAGCCTATATTCATGGTCCAGTCAGAAGTCCAATCAGGAAAGACTCTGAAAGATCATCTGTCAAGCTGGTGAGAAAAGGAAGGAAAAGGTTGCTTGTCAATAATTTTCTTTATTTTGCAATTTGCATGCACTTATTAAAGAAATTTCAGAAACAGAAGAAATACACTCAAAACCCTACATGCTTTTTATCAAGAATACATTTTCAGTCAACTGCTTCATGCAATTTGAATGTCTTATTTTTTAATTACACTTGTTTCTTAAATTCAGAATGATATGCTATTTCTTTTAAGATTGTCTATGACTTTTTTGTTTTTCATAGACACAATAAGTATTTAATAGCTCTTGTTAAATATTATTATATTGTTCTCCAGTTGTAGCTCTTGTTTATGAAATGCCCATAAACTATAGTGACATTACTTCTCTCTCTCTCTCTCTCTCTCTCTCTCTCTCTCTCTCTCCCTCTCTCTCTCTCTCTCTGAATGTGTGTGTGTGTATGTGTGTGTGTGTGTGTGTGTGTGTGTGTGTGAGAGAGAGAGAGAGAGAGAGAGAGAGAGAGAGAGAGAGAGAGAGAGAGAATTTCACTTTGTAGTCTAGACTGGCCTCAAACTCATGGCAATCTCAAAGACTAGTAGTTCTCAAGCCTCCTCATGCTGGGACCCTTTAATATAATTCTTTATGTTGTGGTGACTCTCAACCATGTATTATTTCTTTGCTACTTCATAACTGTAGTTTTGCTACTGCTATGAATCATAATGTAGATATTTGGGATATGCTATCACAAAGGGCTCACAATCCACAGTTTGAGAACCACTACTTCAGACTCAGTGACTTGAGTGCTGAGATCACAGGCATGCACCATTATCAGTAAAAAAAACCTGATATCCACTTTAAAGATGAAGAAATAGAACACCCTTGCTGGCTGCATAAGCTGTATGGAAGAGTTGGATCTGTCCCCAGGACCTATTAGTCCCCACTGTGCTGCAGTGTAAGACAGTAGTGATGGCCGACTAAGTCATCTGGACATACTCTTAGAGGTGAACTCTTAGGGTTGCTTCTGATACTGCCTATTGCAAAGAACACCAAGAAAATTGTTTAATACTTTTTCAATACTTCCCTTAAGGATGCATTTTAGAAATAGAATTCCTAGGTCAAAGAATATGGACACTAAAGTTTTGTTTAATTGCCATTTTGTCTCTCCACTCCAGCCCCCAAATATTATTTTCTTACAACAAGAAAACTAAAAGTCCTTTTCCTCTCCCAAATGGGAGACAGTGGTTTGACAGTCCCACATTGGCTGCCCACATCTGAGTTTACATTCACAGTTCCTAGCTCTTTCCACTCTTCTAAATTACAAAAAGAAAATATTGGCTCTTCTGACGTGTGTTTGAATGCTGTTTTCAGCAGTTCACTTTTGCGCCTTTGTACATGTCTACCTGCTTTACTTACACATTTCCTCCCTGTGTCTCTCAACATCCTGAAAGAAAATTATTCGCCAATGTTCTATCTTCCAAGCTTTATAGTTGGTGCAACTGTACAGCAATTATGTGTTATATTTAGTGCAACCTTTAGTTTGTTGGCGTTTAATGTTTAGTTGGCACAAAAGGAAAAAAGGAACAGAATAGTTGCCCAGGGAAGCCACACTGTTCAGAGGAAGGTGTGGTCAAATGTTCCCACCCCTCTTACTCTCCACACTCCCTCTGACAGGAGCAAGGGGAATTTTTACCTCCCTAAGCAGCTTCTGAAAGAGCTGAGCCATCTTACTGAATAATCAGGAAGCAGGTGCCAAATGTTAGCATCTATACACATAATATTTTTGTTTAATTAAAGGAGGGGGTGAGTGCAGAAGAAAGGGCTCGGCAATTGCTCAGCTCATATGTTAAGGTAGCGGAAAATTCCTCGTTGTAGCATGAAGAGATTGCAATGAGCTCAGCAGCCTTACCTCGTGGTGTGTAGCCCTTAAGTATAGATTATGTCAAATTCAATTGCAAACTGAAAGTGTCTATTAGACCACAGGGGGAAAGAGGTGGCTTGAAGGAAGGTTTTTCTGACTCTCCTTATTACTAAAAGCAAAGACAGTAAGTGGGGCCATTATGATGACTTAGCATCCCTGGGCGGCTTCAGGAAGATGAGTGCCCTGTGCTTTTGCAAGAGCATGGCTTTGCACATGTGGAATGGCAGCTAGAAAGGAGGAATTGCTGAAATGCAGGGTGACCTCAGTTATTTTACTGAAGTCATTTGGGTAGATAAGAGATGAGTGAAGAGGGGATGAGTCACTGAGAGTAGAAATGGAAAGATCAGGGAGAGAGCCGAGGGCTTCCTTTTGTATTAGGGACAGAACAGAGCAGGTGCAGAATTGGCATAAGACTTGACTCAGGGTGATGTCCAGGGACTAAGGGAGTGGGCTACCTAAGATGGCAAACAGACAAAAGCAGGAGCCTTTACAGTGTGGAAGCCCGGTGCTCAGCAGTGTTCAGCACAGGCAGAGTGCTCCCTAACTCCTCCACCCCTCGTGCCTGGGTTCATAATCTCATCTTTCTACCATTCCATGCCTTAATCTCTCTCAGAGAAGCCTTTTCTCATCTCCAACTCCAAAGCACACCTCTCCCCCCATGTGCTGTTCTGGGGAGCCTGTGCTTCCTGCTGCCAGGTGCCTGTCATCTCTGTTCTCTGTCATTCCCCTGAGCCCGCAAGCCCATCAAAGGCAGCGTATATATGCCACTGTTTTCAGGCTTTAGCACAGTGGACACAACACTCCAGGGCTTAATGATGTTTGTTAAGTAGGTTAAGTCATCACTGCAATTCAGCAACCCCCATCTAATCTGTCTTGTTCATCACAAGATAGGGAGCTTCCCAAAGGGAAGACTGCGGTGGTCATTTATCCCCTACCTCCAGGTTCTGGTAGGGTACCTGAACCCTGGAAGCTATCAGAGCGCATCTCCAACTCACACTTGACTTGTTAAAGCTGGTGATAGACACAGGCGTGTGGCACTCCATGCCATTGCTTCTGACTTCTACCCCTTCTATTTAAAAATTCAAGACCCAAGGGGAGGCTCCGAAGCCTGACACTATTACTGATGCTAAGATGTACTTACAGCTAGGAGCCTAGCATGGTTGCTTTCTGCTAGCACCAACAAGCAGCTGAAAGAGTCAGATGCAGATACTTACACCCAACCAATGGACAGAAGCTGGGGACTCGTGTGGTGGAATTAGGGAAAAGCTGGAAAAAGATGAGAAGGGGGTAACCCCATAGGAAGACCAGCAATCTCAACTAAACTGGACCCATGAAATGTCCCAGACATTGAGCCATAAACCAGGCAGTATACACCAGCTGATATGAGGCACATATACAGCAGAGAACTGCCTAATCTGGCCCCAGTGAGAGAAGATGTACCTAACTCCTTGAGACTGCAGGAAATTGTAAGGTTTGGTAGGATGGGGATGGGGGATGGGGGATGGAGACATCTTCTTGGAAATGGGGGATGGGGAGGAGGTATGGGATAAGGAACAGTCAGAGGGTAGACCAGGAGGGAGATAACAACTGGATTGTAAAAAAAAAAGAATTAAAAAATAAAAAAACAAACTTCAAGACCCATGGTTTTTCAAAGAAGACATAACGAATAAAGTTCTGGGGATAGTTGACCCTGCTTGGCTACTTCTGGTAAACTCCTGAGAAGAGAACACTGAGAAGCAATCCATCAGGAGGCTCTAGAACAGGCATCTGTACATAAATAATCACCCTTAGCAAAGCTTTGCCCAAATCAATTCAGCACAACTTTTCTGTTTTGCACAGAAAATGCAATGCTAAGCAATGCTGGATTTGTTGTGTGTGTGTCTCTGCTAGCTCATTTGTTTGATGGTATAATTAAGAGTCCAATTATTATTCATTGTTTCTGGCCAAAGGCTAGATTTTAGTCAGTGGAGTGATCAATATTAGATAGAGAACTAGAGATAATGTGGAAGAAAATCTGGTGCAGGACAATCAATTCACAGCCCTGGAGAGTAGAAGTGTCCAACATCTTATCTAATCGAGGTAAGAAGAGGCCCTTGTAGCTTCAAAACATTAATATGAGTCAGACCTGACTTAATGATCTATGTATTAGCCAAGGTTTGCATGTGAGCCCCAACATCTGTTATCCCTTAGCATAAAAACTGTGCCTAATTAACTAAAGGATGGGTGCTCTGGCATCCACGTCTCCAAGGAAGCACCTTAAAGAAATGAGAAGTTTCCTTGGAAGGAGGAATGTACAGTTATACAACATATTGTCAGTACTTGGAACAAGCTTCTTAGGTTATGAGACATAATCCCTTGGCTTGGATATTTGTTCTCTCATTGCATAATTAGTATTGTTAATAACACAGTTTATCTGTTCACATTCTCTTACCTCTATTCTGCATATCTCGCCAGCCTCAGAAATCTCACAGCATTCCCCAGATACATCAGCTCAATGTAGTTTGGTGTCTATGTGGCCATCTTGTTCTACACGTTTACATGTGGTGCTTAAATTGAGAAATATATTTTTGTTTTGTTTGCTTTCTCACAGGAATGGGATTACTCTTTGCTTTGATTGATAAGCTGCTTTGAAATACAAAGATGCATCCTTGGGGGTCCTTCATAAGAGTGCTTCATTTTTTCACAGGTGAATTGTTTGCCACAGTGCATACGTGCTCACTATATGCAGTAGTTAGTCACGCACATGTCTTCAGTTTGTCATGTGACAAGCAGCAGTGCAATGAGTATTTTCTCTGTAAATATGAGAAATATTTTCTAGGGGAAATGCTTTAGATATAGAATCACCAAATGGGAATGTAAAAATAAGATCTTGAGGCTCTGAGACTTTTTTCTAGGTAGCATTTCAGTGACATCAGTAACACTAGGAGTCTTCCCTGTCTTCTTCAACTTAGCTTTTTCCCCCTCCTGACCATTCAAGTTAGAAAGGAAACTTGTGTCTCATTGCTATGTACCTGCTCCATCTTTCTTTGTGTCATTTTAGTCACTTGGATGTCTTCTATGAATAGCATGTTCATATTCATTAGTATTTTAATCTTTATTATTTTGTTTTGAAAATGTCATACATGAGTATTGTATTTACACCATTTTTATATCTCCCTATCCCATCCAACTCCTTCCATGTCACTCTCACCCTCTCTGAAATTCTCTCTCTCTCTCTCTCTCTCTCTCTCTCTCTCTCTCTCTCTCTCTCTCTCCCCCCTCATAGATAGACAGACAGACAGTCAGACAGACAGAATCTAACGAGTTCATTTAGTGTTGCTTGTGCATTCAGAGCTGACCACTTTGGACTAAATAAATTACCACAAGTTTGGGGTTTTTTTTGTGGAGAAAAGAGATTTTTTTCTTTCTCAGAAGCCATTGATTGCTTATATCTGTTCATCTAGGAATAGGGCATCATGAAAATTCCTTATTCCACATGTCAACTGATACTGTTAAGAGTATAACTTCCCTGCCACACGTAGAAGAGCCTGCCTCACAGCAGGCATCTTGGTCCTTGGACTCTCACAACCTCCCCTCCCTTTCTTCCATAACTCTCCTTAAACCCTGGGTACAGGAGTTGTGCTGTAGATGTACCAGTTGTGGTAGACCAGTTGTTCTCTGCAGTTTGACCAGTTGTGATTTTCTGTAATAGTCGTCATCTGTTGTACTACTTAAATGAAGCAACATTGATGAGGGATGAGAGCTACAAATATCTCTGGGTATGAGGATAAGTATTTAAAATACATTTATAAATTAGAGTGACTCAGAAAAGCAGCAGTAGTATGTTTTCTTCTAGGGGTCAATCACCTCCCCAGCATAGACAGTTTTTCTTATTAATAAAAACTTTTTACATATTTTAAGTTTGTATTTATTGCTACTATTGTTTTGTTTTGGGTGTAAGTGCTTTCTTTGCATTCATGTATGTGTATCACATGCATTGATGATGCTGTGAAGGCCAAAAAAGACATCACGTCTCCTGGAGCTGGAGTTATAGAAAGTTGTAAACTAGCACGTGGGTGCTAGCTCTGATCTAGATTCTCTGAAAGAGCAGGAAGTACTCTTAAGTGCTGATCCATCTCCTGGCCCCAAACTCCTCCCAAATTCTAAACATTCATCTTCTAGACTGAAAGGAAATATTCGCAACATACATTTTATTTCATTTTAGCTTAGTGAATAATATTTTGTTAGAACATTCACATAATCAAATTGATCAGTTGCTGTGTGTACCTTAAATCTTCTCTGCCCCAATATTTACTGAAAATGTTCTAAAATTTAAAATGATTTTTAAATCGTTTTTAAATGATGCTTTCAAGATTTCTATTTTTTAGCTTCTCTGGAAAAGATTTTATACTATGTTCTTTTTTATTGTAATATAATTACATTACATTATTTCTCTGCTTCCCTTTCCTTTCCCCAACTCCTCCCAAGCTCCTTCTTTGACCCCTTTTAAATCACGAGCTCTTTTTCTTTAATTTTATAATTACATATACCTAAACATTAATAATAAATATAATCTACTTAGACTGTTGGGTTTTATTTATGTGTATATGATTTCAGAGCTGATTTCTTACTTTTGAAAAGTAATTAGGGAGCTCATTCCTGGATAAGACTGATTCTCCATCTCTTAGCATTCTTGGTCTAGGGGAGGGACCCTGTGTGATTTACCCCTCCCCTACACAATAACATGTCTATATTACTCTTGTTCTTTTTCAGGTATTTTTAGAAAGACATATTGTGGAAGTGAATGAGGGTAAAACTTCTTGAAGATTTCCTGATCCTTTGGATATTACAATTCTCCTGCCCCCTTCCCTAGGATGTTCCCTGAACCATGCAAGAGCAGACTGACCTGGAACTCACGTGGGATCTAACTACTAGCGCTGGGATTAAAAGGCCTAGTCCAGAAACCTTTAACTTTAATATGCCTACTTTTCATATATCACCTTTTAATGCCCAAATTGCCTTCCTATTAATAAACAGGAGAGGAAAGATCTTTTACCTTTGGTTAAACTCAGCAGAATTGAATCTGTCATTCTTTCACGATTTAGCTCTGCTCAACCCAGCGGTGTCTGAAGAACTGATGTCATCATTGCTTGAGCTCCTCTTGGGAAAGTATCATTTCCAAAGTCTCTTGGAAAGTCCTCTGTAATATTGTGGTAACCGGAATGTATAACATTGTCGGTGCCCCCGACATGACATTTTGTGAACTGTCTGGATATATGTTCATGTGGTCCTAATGTATACTACTGACCTTGGGCTGGTTATTCCTCAGACTTGCCTTCCTCTCAGAACTCTAGGTTGTTGGGTACAATGTGTGTGGCTACTGCTTCAGAGGCTGTCTGCCAAAGGGCTTCACTCTGCACACAGAGACTCACACACTGCATAACAACGGCATAAATGATATTGCCTTTTCCTTACAGTGCTTCTGCAATCACACTTGCTTCTCAGACATAACTGGGACTTTGCTTCTGCTCTTTAGAAATCTCTTGAAGGAGAGTAATTCTTGAATTAGTTCAATATAAAAGTTTAGACTTAGGTTTCGTCTGGGACTAACTCATCGCCATTAGTCGGTAGCTTAGCAACCCTCAGTAACAGGATTCATGACCGCATAACATCTATACTGAAGTCTTTTCAGTGAGCCACATCCATAGAATTAGTTACACAGTCACTTTCTCTCTTGTACTTTTCACTGATCAAACAGCTGTATCGTCATAGACAGCCCATCTCCATAATCGCATCTATGCCCACATAAGAAATCATAACTGCATCCAAGTGGCCTGCATGCCCCTAACTTCCTATTTTTCTAAGTTGCCCATACACAGCTGCATCTCAGTTCTATTGCCTTTGAGCACTCCAAACCAGTGAGCCCTAGTGAACCCTAATGGTTCTCCATGCTCTACAAACTGATGTCTAAACTTCTGCCGTCCTTTCTTGACTATTTCCCTTTCTTGTTATCCCAAGGCCCAGATCTAATACCAAACACTTTTGAATTGTTGTCATCTTCCGTAACTTCTGTCTCTAGTGGATGTTACAATCATTTCAACTCTGTGTGGCAATTAAATCATACTGCTCTTTTACTTTTAAGTAACCATTGTTCCCACCGAGGAGGAGATGCTTAGCTACTTCTATGCCATTTTGCCTTCGGATGATCACTGTGCCTATAACAAATGAGGCTTTCGTGAATTCCTTTCCATTTGAGTTGATCATACAGGTAAATGAGGCCATTGGCGATCACAATTCTACTCAGACTGGGATAATTTCTATTCAGAATACTCTGTGCCTATTCTCCAAAATAGTATGCATAAGCCAGACTTGGGCACACAGAGTAAACCAATGTAGCAATTATCATTTTCCCTACAGGTGCACATTTGGTTTTCATGGTTTGTTTGTTTTCTTCTTTCCTAGAATATCTATAGCATGGCCTTGCCCTTGTTTGGGGGAGTGACACAACTTCCTTCATTGCAATTCTAACATTAATTTAAGATAAAAAATCACTCACCAGGGGACTGAGCTGCATTTGTTTTCCTCTCAAATTTTAATAACACCAGCAACAGCTCCTGGAACGAGATAAGCATCTTAAAGCTAGAAGAAGTGAGAGAGAGCAGCTTGTTCCTCCTTTATATAAATTATCCTGGGTACCAGGCAAAGATGGTCGACAGAGAGAAACAGATGCTGCCTGCCTATCGCTTCTCATCCTAACAGCTCCTCGATCCCAGAGGCTCCCACAAGCACACATTTGTTCTGTTCACATACACAAGAGGGAAATGGTTAAAAGGGGCTTCTGAGATCTTCGCTTTCCATCAAGTACTTGGGAACAAATGTTAGAAGAAATAATTTGCAGCAGAAGTGCATTTAGAGAAGGCTAACAGCAGCAGAAAACCATATGACACATCCCGGAATCTGAGCAATCAATGTTCTATTCAATCCCGTCCTCCACCCTGTGCATCAGAGTATTTTCCCTTTGAAACTTTTGCACAGTTGAACAGGTGTACTGATCCACAGGGGGAAAAACAGGAGAGAAAATTATTCATCTGTCAACAACAGAGATTTCAGCAAATTCTTTATGATGCAAAGATTAAAAATAATCTGCTAAGGATTATCTTCAGTTTGCAGGATATTGGGTGAGTTGCTTCTCAACTGGAGATATTATGCTGATTTAATTGCAAAATATTGGTTGAAAAATTATTTACACCTAGGCCTATGCCAGATATTGGGAAAGTACACATCTGCTTAAGATAGACGTTGCCAAATTTACTCTTAAGCAAGAGACAGCAAATACCACAGGCTTTTTAAGATACACAATATCTCTTACACCTACTCACCCTGGTAGCAGATAAATGGACATGTCTGTGTTTTAATAAAGCTTTATTAACAGAACAGTCAGTTAGCCTGCAGCCACAGTTTACTCTGATTCTCTTTCTTAGTAACTATAAGTAACTATTATATTTCCATGTGTAAATTAATAACTAAAGAGAAATATGTACAAATACTTGCAAACAATAATTAATGGATTGCGTGTGAATATGTGTGCATGTGTGTGTGTGTGTGTGTGTCTGTTTCTGTGTGTATGTACATGTATGCAGGTGCCCATATCTTCATGAGTGAGTGCATACACCAGGGAAGGACATCAAGCGTTTTCCTCTATCATTCTTTGTCTAACTCCCTTTAGACAGGCTCTCTCCCTAAACTTGCAGCTCACAATTTGCTTGGCTAGACTAGCTTGTCAGTGAGCCCTGACTACCCTGCTGGCTTTCTGCATCCTAGCATTCAGGTTATAGCATGCATGTAGCCACATCTGGAGTAAGGGCATCTGAATGTAGGTGGTCTTCATGTTTAGGCAGCCAATGTTCTAACCTACTAGCTATTTCCTCAGTTATGGCTAATGGTTTTATTATTAATAATTAATAATATAATTAAAAATATTATCTAGATTTTGGGGTTAGATAGGTAAGAATTTAGATTAAGGCTTATGAATTAATAAAAATCTTGTAGGCTCAACATCAACTCCATCAGTTTACTAACTCTAAAAACAGAGACTTTAGTACTCTGAGCACAGAGATACAGAAGAGTCAGATAAACCCTTAAAGAGTCATGTAAACAGATGGCTGTGGGAGGCTCGGTAACCACATGCCAAGGAATGTTGGAGCCTGGAGATGAACTCACATTAAGGGAGGCAGAGAAGGAATCTCGCATCTGCATGCCTCACTCTCCCTCTGATATTCTGGCGGAACTAAATTACAGGCCAGAAAACAAAATGACCTATTTGTGTGATCCATAACCTCCAGGTAAGGGAGTGGCTGGAAATAGCAAATAAGGGGTCTCCTAGGACAGACAAAGGATGCCTGGTACACCCACAGCTGAAAGGGCTCGAGAGTACATTGTACCAATGCTGTCCTCTACAAGGGTTGCTAGGTGCATCGGGTGGCTTCAGATTGATCACCCACACACTCCCATTTTCCTCCTGCATGAGATCTCCCCACTGTCTACAAGGAAATAAATAGAGCGGTTTTCTCCTACCTGCAGGGTAAGGCGATCTCTTGCCAGATACTCTCACTTAACAGATGGAGGGTGATACGAGGAAGCCCATTTGACTTCTATAAAACAACCAGGGGGACTGAGCACTGGAGTCAGAGGCCAAAGTTCTCAGCGCCAGCTCTGCTCAGATGGGGCCACATGACTATAAGATCATCACTTCTATTGGGCCCCAGTTTCCCTTTCCTTACCTAAAAATAAAACAGGAAACCTTAGGATCTGTGATCCGGTGTGCTAGATGTGACCTAGACATCTACTGAAATCATCTAAAACCTTGGAAATAATTGACATTTCTACATATGAGAATTATTCTAAGAGAGTAATCCTGGCTTTCTTTTTAACAAGATCTTACTACCCACAAGGCATTCGGACACCACACATGCCTGTTCCTCCTCCTCCTCCTCCTCCTCCTCCTCCTCCTCCTCCTCCTCCTCCTCCTCCTCCTCCTCCTCCTCTCACTCCTATGTCCAGTTTCTCTCTAGAAAAGCTTACGCAATTCTTACTTCAACATGAGTATACTCTACTTGACCTCTCAATGACCCGCTGAGTGTTAGGAAACAGCAGAAATAGGATCCTCACTATTATAAAGTCCTCTAGACCAGGCCCTGGTTTCCTCCTCTTTCTTTCTCAGCCCCATTTCAGACACACATAGATGCCAAACAACCATTAACTGCACCTATAATAAAGGTCCAAGGACAATATGAGAGGGTCATTTTCTGGTTGAAAAGTGCTGGAGGCTTAAGTCTTCAACAGCGGCTCACAGAATAGGAGAAATTAGGGAAAAGTCTCTCAAGATAACGGAGTCAAGCCCCTCAGAGTCATAGAGAAAGGGAGACACTTCCTTGAGGCAACCAAAAGGCAAGAGGGGCTTCATTGATAAGAAAGGTGTCCTTTCTCCCTGAGGAGCTTTCCTTATTAACCTACTGTAAACTTTGAGCATCTGAGTGAGGACCTCACACCCTCTCATTTCTGTAGCCATCTCAAAGAACGCTGAAGGCAGTGCTCGGTAGTTTTTCTTTGACTACACTGTGGTTTCTTCTTTCTTCTACCCTTCTTCACTCCTTTTCTTCTACCTTTTCAACTCGCTAACAGTAGAAAAGAGGAAAAAAAGGGTATTGAGGAGAGAAAAGAGATCCCTGAATAAAGACAAGGATGAGAAAGGGGGTGGTGTTATCATTAGACTATTTCTTGCTGATTAGGAGTGTCTAATTCCTTGGGGAAAGTTTGATCTTTGTTGTCAGGGTATCTAATTTCTTCTTATTGTCTCTTCATTGCCTATGACTATGTAACAAACCCTGACCCAAACCAATCTGCCTCGTCTCTCCAGGCCCTAACATTTATGTACCCTCTGAAAAGTCCCCAGAATTCTAAACATCGCACAATCGCAGGAGCTGCCTTCAGCTGGCAAAATCATGCCCCTACCAGTGCATGAGGCAAATCATAGTCAGCTGCTGTGGACAACCTGAAGCAGTCCCATGTCATACCTGAAATTAAAGTGAAAGAATAGTCTCATAATATTTCTGTTTTTTAAAGAAACTAATTCCAAAATTGTCACCGAAGTACCCCCTGATGCTAAGGGATGATTTTTCTGATGATCAAAGGTTAGGAAAGGCTGGAATTTCTTGCTCCCTGAATCTGGGCGAGATCAGCAGGCTGAGCCAGCAGATCTCTGCTCTAGGGTTGCTGCTCCTTGCTCTGCTGCCATCTGGAAAGCCTCTTTGCCAGGCTCTGGCTGCCCTATGAGTGCCAAGCTGCTCTGTTGCTCATCACAAACTGGGGAGATGCTTAAAGAGCAGATGTCAAGCCAAGATGTCTCATCTGTGAAGCTCCAAAAATGTTCTGGGTCCACTAAGGGTTTTCTGATCTATTCTTTGAGCTTTAGGGGTGGGAAATGGAATCCCCTGAGCCAACAGGCATTTTTCCTTCTACTGTGGTTTGTGAGTGTCATCTACCATAAGTTACCAAGGACTTAAGTCCCTCAACAGAAGGATTTCCTAGCATCTCTCTACAAGGGTAATTGGAACTCCAAGGTTCTCCAGCTCTGTACCTCAGGGGGCATTACTCTGGGCACAAGCAGCCAACAAGTCAGGCTCACTTCCTCTCAGCTGGCAGCATCCATACAGAAGAAGACCTTGGCAGCCCTTGTCTGACCTGAATCATAGGTGAGAATGCTCTGCATGGGCTCGACAGGGCCCCCTCTGTACAAATAACTTTATGGGGGTTGTATTGAATCTGTCTAGATTTTTCAGATTGCTCTACTCAGAAACATCAGCCTCCACCTGGAGCATGGCGCACTCTAGTCCTCTCCATGTATGGACTGCAAAGGAATCCCTGGCCCTGCTCTACTTAGTGCTCATTTTAGGCAGCTAGAAGGTGAGAAGTCGGGTCATTCAGTACATATATCTGATTCCGACTTGGCTTCAGAACGTGCCTGGCATGTTAACAAGAAATATGTTTTTCTTTCACTGGCTTGAAGACACTCAGCTTCCTGTCATTGAGAATCACCTCAAGAAACCTGAAAACACCATCCTCCCCTACCCCCTTCAATGCCTGCTCCTGGGTCTTTAGAACTGTTCATACATGGGATTCCACAGATGAAGATGTTGAGATGCAGGGCTATTAAAGGCTATTAAGGATTACTGAGCCTGGTAGTGGCAGAGCTGGAGAGCAGAGGAGGAAATGAGTCCAGGCACTGCACCCTTCTGTGATGAAGGGAGCACTGTATATCCTCTCCTTAGTTCATGCTCAAAGTAGACATTACTCCTCCTTGTTATTGCCGTCACCTACAAGGACACTCATCACAGCCTTCAGTTCTCAGCTAATGCACCTTCATAACACCAGGCTGATTTGGATTTCTTCCACCCATTTTGAAAAACCACCTTTTCTTCTCCTCATGCCAGGGATCTCTCTTCTTAAATCTAGGCAGAACTTACCCTTGTAATTTACCTCTTTCTGACAAGGTGGATCTTAGCAGAAACACCCAAGACTTAACTCTGACCAGAGTCCTAGTTTGTCCAGCCCCCTGCCATAAACTTTTGCTCCATAAAGAGCAGTAATGGGCTCTTCAGAGATGAGGTCTCACCCTCCAGAACATCAGTTAAAAATCCCCCCGAAAAGCTCACTGCTTGAAAACATACAAGGAACTGAAGAGACATAGTTTTGAGGTTAGTCAAGTATTTTTGTTATTTAAGCATTTTATTGTGGTTTTATTTATTTTATTGTTACATGTATGGATCACAGCAACTGACATGGAAAAATGAAGGGTGACTGGAGAAGAATACGTTTGGTGGGAGGGGAAAAGATGAGGATAATGGGAAGAGTTTGATAAAATAGCCTCATGTATCTAATATATATATATATATATATATATATGAAATGATAAAAGAATAAATGCAAGGTTTTCAAGTATAAAACAACAAGACCTCAAAAATATTAGTCAACCCAGTCATCAAAGTATAATTGTGATTTTTGAGTGAAACAATCCAAACATACCAACAGAAAGGTGAGCAGTTAAAGTGTGGAATAGTCGTCTGTGATCTACTGAATGGACTTCAAGGCCAGAATCAAAGAAAGTAACCTCGAAACACAGTAAGAGGAACAGAGGTCACTTGACAACGTACACAGCAGTGGGACACTGAGCACTAAAAATAGAAGATTTAGAAAGTCCTGACGATGATTGCTCTTCTGACCTGGGGACAAAGATGTGACTAAGACAGGGTCCCCAAGGTCTTTCTTGGAGAAAATGTCTTTACTTAAGAGATGGGCACAAGATGGCAGCTTGTACTTTTATTTAAACTCTATACAAATACTTTCATATATTGTTTTTCTACTTATTTGCCCAGCTCATTCTCTCAACTTAAGATCCATAAATGATATTTTTTCTTATCTTGGGTATTGCCATGCCAGTAGCATCATTAAGGAGGCATGGTGCATAGGTAACATTCAGTGTGTATTTTGAATAAGTAAATACGTTTATGATCAGATTTCACAGTTAAACTTTAATAAGTTCACGAGAACAATGCAAGCTGTTGTCTTTATTAGTGCATTGACCAGAGGGACATTGGGTGGCTCACCTCATTGGTATGTGCAGGACCACAAAACACAGGCAACCCAAACTATTAATCACCTTTATCCCCATTGTCTGTGGGACATACAAATGAGGTAGAAAAGCCAAGGGTTTCATGGAAAATATCAAAAGCAGAATGAGATTTCCATCGATTTGAGGGTTTCCATTATGGTTGTGTCCTTTGATCCTTCACTGTCAATCTCTCTGCCTGTTCCCCTTTGTCTGCTCTCTAAGAAATGTGAGCACTGCCTCTAAAACTTAAACAGATTCCTTCAGACTGTCCCCCTCTCTGCGAGACTAATAGCAGCAAGTTCTCTTGTGTGGATCCACTGTGCTTCACTTTTGGTACAAAGACCCTGGCATACTGTCATCATCCACCTTGAGCTTCTGTTGACAGTGTTTTCCATGGCCGTAGATGCCATCTTCTCTGTCCCTCTTCCGGCCTATGTCTGCACTGTTTGAACATGGAGCCAATGCTATAAAACAGTCCTGAAGTTGCCCAGAATGTTATTTCACTTGAATATCTTATATGTCTATGTGTATAGTATATAATGTATATGGTATAATGTGCACATATATGTATGTATATGTATGTGTCTATGTATATATTTAGAACTCCTCCACTCTAAATCAAACTGCACTTGAGTTCTGAGAAAATGTGAGTAGAGAATAGATATTCTATAAACAGAAGAAAGGGGTCTGTGGGGCCACATTAGGCATAGATTCTCGTCACTATCCTGACAATGTCTTTAAAACCTAAAATCCTTCACCTATTAAATTGTTTCCAACTTATAGACTGGAAACTGAGCCTAGACAGACTCGATTACATTCTTCTCCAAATCGGGAATCACCAGTGTTCACTCTGGACATTGCGCCTTCTAATTGCTTGCTTGTGCCCAAAGAAATCACATTTATTCCCTGGTGGACTTTGCTGATATGGATGAAGGGCAGTGGGCAGTTATGTTGGTTATTTAATTATTTCCCTTATTGTCATAATGTGGGATGGGGTTTAAAATAAAGCACACTACCAAATGGATCTCACCCCGCTTCTCATAACACCACAAAGGGCTTACAGGCATGATCTGTTATCACAAAGCAAGATCAATGCCAAGAACAGCCCTTCAGGAAAGAGCAGCATGGAAGTTATACCAAAAAGCAAGATTGGAGCTTTTCAGAAGCCTTGATATAGGTGTAAGACCTTCACAAGACATGTGTGGACGTTGTCCTTCCTTAATACTGCTATAGTTATTGAACTAAGCTCTACTGCAATTAGGATACCTGTGGACTGTTTTTCTGTGTGCCTACCTTGCTTCATGACTTCATATGCATCTTAGCAGTCAAACACAACTGTCCTGTGAGGCCAAAGCATAGTGGTGATGAAGATTTGTCAAGAGAATAGAGAGATGAAATGGGGTATGAACAAATAGCTTAAAACAGATGACATCTCTCATAATTCAACTACGTGACCAGATTCACTTACACCTGTATATCGAGCTCCTACTACGTTGCAGACACTCACTTCTCTACCCAGTCAGAAATGGATGTTGGAGGATGATGGAAATACTTTTTGTAGTTTACACTCTTGTGAGGAATAAAGAAGGAAAGGTGATGGGTAAGTATTGAGCTTATTTTCAGTCAGTGACTGACTCAGTGGTTCCAAGCAGAGACCTGTAAACTCACTTGGAAGTGGGTATGATAGCTCTGAGAGCTTCCGCCTACACTCACCTAAGGGCTTAACTATACCACTCGTCAGAAAGAGAAAAGAACAGAGAGAGATGAGTTGGGGGAACCCAGTATCAACAAGACCCACAAATGTGAAAAAGGCATATTTCAAACCAGAACCCTGTCACTCTTCTAGCTATATGGTTTGGAGCAATTTACCTACTCTCTCTGTGACTTGATTTCATTAAATATCAGAATATATTACAAATGAATTATATCTTGTATTGGGGTTCATATTCAATAATGTGATGTCTAGAGAGTGTCCACCATACCCAGAAACTTTTACATATTAAGACCAGTTCATTATTGAAACAACTGACTCTGAAAGGTTCAGTAATGTTAAGAATTTTGATTAAGATCAAAATTCCCAAATCAGCAGGAAGCACGGGCAAGTCTTCGGAGTGTTTCAATCTCACAGGGAGAAATACAAGAGATGCAAGAGATGTGACCTAACGAGAAGGCAGTGTCCACAGGAAGATTCAAAGATCACAGTTTTGTGTGGTTCTCTTATAAGCCAGCCACCAAAGCACATGCTTCAGTGTATTTCTTATGAGTGCTCCTTTGTCACTGTGCCTTAAGCCTGGGGTGGAACTCTTTTGGGAGAAATGAAAATAAATCTACTCATTCCAGGTGAAGCCCTATCAATAGACCAAGCCAGGATACAGGAAGCCGATATGTTTGGTGGGATTACTTACCAAATGTGGGTGATTCAAAGGCAGCTGAATCTTAAGATGCCCACCCCAGCACAGAGAAGGACTCCTGAGAAGAGCAGCATCCCTGGAGCTTCCTAGAAATCCTTCAGGCAGCCAAAAGAGCCCACCAGAGGATGGGACCAGTGACTGCTACTACTTCTATAATCTTGTGGAGGGGTCTGTGAATCTTATAACTTTAAGAAGATTCCTGTTGCACACAATTTTGTTTTCTTTCTGAGTCTTAGGAGTCTCCTCCTCCCTCTAGGAGGGAGGGTTCTATTTGGAGGAAATAGCTGTTCAATGAGCCAATTCATTATACAAATGTGGAAACAAGTTTTGTAGAACTAAACAGCTTGTCCGAAGTCACTTAGCTGTTCAGAAAACTGCCCGGAGATACAAACTTGTGTCCTACTATATCTTCTTTGTTGCTCACTACACCCTAAGTCAATGTAGTTGCATCCAGGAGTAACAAATTCTTTAATCTCTCTTGCTCCTGTTCCCCCAGCTGAAAGATACATTTCCCAGCCATTTTCCCCTCACTGTTGAACATGCATAAGGGTGAAATTGAATACACTCTATTTAGCTGCACATAGCGGCACTCAGAAAGTGTGGGCTGAATACCAAAAGTGTCTGTCACCAAGACAACCTTCTACCCTCCTTCTCCCTATGCTAAGGAGTTCAGAGTACCCAAGGACAAGAGCCCATTAGCAGTAAGGTGCCCTTCTAAGGAACACAAGGGAAAAAACCTGCTCTCTGGCTTTCTAGGACTGGGCAACCTACTCTCCAATTCCCTGGTTCTCTTAACTAGTTTAAAGAGTATATTCTTTCAAAAGCAAAAGAATGACTATAATAAATATCTGAGACAAACACTCTAAATGAAGAAATATTTTGTTCCGAAGTTACAGATGCCCATGGCTGGCTACCCCAAGGTGGTGGGGAATATGAAGCACAGCTGCTCACCTCATCATAGCCAGGAAGCAGAGGCACAAACAGAACAATGCACTCTTCAAGGACATAGTCTCAGTGACTTAATTCTTCAAGCCAGGCCCTACCTACCCCTTAATGTTCCCACCACCTCTCAAAAAACTACCCCCAGTTGGGAACCACGAATCCAACACTTGAGCTTTTGGGGGAGGGTACTTTATATCTAATCCAGGTCAGATTCTTCTAAGAGCTAATTTGTCTCTATAATGGAGGCTTTTTAATGTCATTCAGACAAGAGTCACATGCACTAGGCATGGTTTGACTCTATTATACCAATAAGCTCAGTTTGGCTTCAAGAATATGTGGGATTCCTGCATAGACCACACAGAGAGTAAGCAAGTGTCCATGACAGCTTCCTCACTGACTGGGGCCAGACAACTCTGAAGTATGTTCTTCCACATGTGTCAGAGACCCGCAGTTGTCCACATAGTCACCTGCCTATTGACATGGTCTTTACTGTCTCCCCCATCCGTCCTTCCTTGGATCATCTGCCTCCTAGTCATCGAGAAGCTCCTTCCAGAGGAATGCAACTGGAGCCAACTGGAGCCACAAGAACTCTTTCAGCCAGTGCACAGTGACACTGCCCACCACCTTTGTTTACTTCCCCTTCCTGCTGAGGACGCTTGACAACTTTCTTGCTTGTGAAGATAGCCTATTGCAAAAATGTCCAAACAGCTGATACTGGGATCAGTACTAAGCTACTATCACCAGCCAGCTTACCTTTGTCTTTGGAAATGCCATGTGCTATGCCTCTAGCTCCACCACCACACAATCCACCCTATCAGTGTGGATCGATTGCATGGATTCTTGCGTCTGCTCCCTGGTGCTCTTCGCAAGGGAGGGCTGGAGAACGTAGTCCATTTTTTCACATCTCTGAACAAAGGAGTTTTAAGCTGAGCAGTGCAAAATAGATAGATCTCCTGACTCAGCAAAGATTTATGCTAAACCAGTCTTTTATGAAATGACCCACTGCAAAGGAGAATTCTGTTCCTATAGTTTAAGAGAATTCTCGGAGGACGAGAAAAGCCATAATTTCCCCACTAGCAGACTCTAAGCACTTAGGGAAATCGTCCACATTGCCAACTGGACTCTAAGCAAAGTGCAAAGTAGCTTTTTGAAAAGTTATGTCTGATTATTCATTGATCCATTTATAAAACTTTTTTGGGCACCTACCCTGTGCTCCATAAGCAGTAATCTAGGAAATGGGGAGCAGCAGCAACCAAACAGCAAAGGACCTTGGAGTCTCTTGCCTCAAGAAGCTTTCCCTCTTCACCATTTGTCTATTGCTACATAACAAGGATAACCACACCACAATGGTATAGAATCACAATCATTCTATGCATAAGCAATATGGTCTGGGCTCAGTGGTGCTCCCTAGTTTTAATCACGCACCTAGCTTCTACCTATTTCAACTGGACTTGTTAAAGCAACTGCAGCCATTTTCTGTTGCCTGGAGTTTTATCATCTAAGATGGTCCTAATCTCTCTAGCTGGTAGAGCTAGCTGTGGCTGGCTGGACTCTGGAGCTCCATTTGGGGCAGTTTATCTTTGTTCCAAATGGTCTCTCTCACTCCAGTGCACTTGTCTCAGAAATGCTATGATGTCACATCTCGAGAGTTCTGTTAGCTAACATGTGTCACAAGGCCATTCCTGAGGCCAGGGTGCTCCATCTCTTGATGGGAGATGCTTCAAAAATGGCAAGTGTATGTTTATAAGAATAACTTGTGACTTTGCCCTTGACCTATCACTTTTCTTTACCTTAGTCATGTAAATACATAGGACGTGTATAATAATACACACAATAACATATTCATAGAGGCCCCACTACCACTAAAAATTACCTGGAGAACTTTTTGAATAAAGAAAAACGACTCCCAATGGGATATTGAGAACCTACACACACACAGTTAATCAGCTTCCCAGGTGGTTCCACATGACAGCATGTAACTTGAGAGTCACTGGTTAACATGCTGTGAAAGAGAAGCCAAACAAGGTAGGGATCTCAGTAATGAGAGACAATTAAAGATACATTTGTGAAGGGAAAATCTTCTAAAGGAGAAACATTTAAGCTAAGAGCTAAACAAAGAGGGAGCACCCTGGTCTGATGCCAGAAGTGGACAGAGGAAGATAGGAAGATTGGAGCAAGGGTGCAAGGGAGGCATCTTGGAGGAAAGTTCTAGAACAGAGGCATCCGTGCTTTTGCAGGAGCATGCTGCTTATTGACACAGCCTTGCAGCTAGGCCATCATAAGCTAGAGTTTTATAAAGAAGTGAAGCAATAAAGAACTGAGAAAAGTGGGTTTGCATGTGCGCGCACGCACGCACACACACACACACACACACACACACACACAAATAAATAAAATATAATCTATTTTTAAAACCCCAACTGACAAAAAAGTGAACCAAATAGAACATCTGCAGAAGGGCAAATGATTTTTATGGACTTAATTTTTAGAAGGACTCATGAACTCAATGAAAATTCCTAGGAAACAGGAGGCAAGGGTTATTTTAACAAGTTCCATTTGTGCAGAGTTCTTCAAAATCAACTTCCTGCCCTGGATAGGAGCACTTCTCTTTTTTTCTGGTAAGAGGGAGAAGTCCTTTGTACAAATGAGGACTTTTATCTCCTGGTTTCAGGAAGAAAAGGTGGGGGTTGCTTCTTATCTTTTGCTCAAAATAATCCTTGTGCCAAAGTGACACAATTTGAGTGGCATAATCTGCTCCCTTAAAATCACTCGACATAGTTTCTGCATGTGAAACATTTTCATGCTTTTAGCAATAACATCTTATGTTCTGTGTTATTTTTTCTCCATATCACAATTTTAAGGTCTTGATTGCAGTCACAATTGGTGACTGCTTTTTCCAGTGCATAAACTGCAAACAAGAATCCTGAGAGTCTGAAGACTGTGTGTGTGTGTGTGTGTGTGTGTGTGTGTGTGTTTATATCTGTGTGTCACTGAGTCTGTGTGTATGTGTGTACGTATGTGTCTACGTATGTATTTGTGTATATGTCTGTGTGTATGTGTGTACGTCTGTGTCTGTGTATGTCTGTGTATGTCTCTGTGTATATCTGCCATTGTGTATATGTGTGTGTCTGTGTGTGTCACTGTGTGTGTGTCTGTGGGTGTGTCAGTGTACCTGTATATATCTGTGTCTTCATATGTTTGTGTGTTCATGTGTGTCTGTGTATATGTATATATTTGTATGTCAATATGTGTGTATGTGCATGTGTGCATCTGTGTGTGTCTGTATGTGTATCTGTGTGTCTGTATGTGTATCTGTGTGTCTATGTCTCTCTGTGTGTCAGCGTGTCTATGTGTCTGTGTGTCTGTGTATATCTTGTGTATGTCTCTGTGTGTATGTGTGTGTCAGTGTGTGTCTGTGTCTGTAGGTCTCTGCATATATGTGTGTTTGAATGTGTGTATATGTGTGTATGTGTGTAACATCTTTACTTATGCATTCTCCTTCATTCTGACCTATTCTCTAAGCTTCTATAGCTAGTCTTTATCAACTCAAAAGGATTGTCTGAGGATCTTCAGCAGAGGTACATGTTACCAATCTGTGTCTCTGATAAAGTGTTTATTACCTAGGTTATATGTTTTCTGTAAGCAGCTACTAGACTCACTACTTCACAAGCCAGCCTTGTCTTCACTAGACATGAATGTCTGTTACCTGTTGGAGTCATCAGAGAAAGAAACATATAGCTGTTTCCAGAGATGAAATCCTAGCAAGCCAGAACAGCAATGGAGTAGACAGAGTGTGTTTTAAACTGTGAACACCAAGCTCAAGGGCTATAGTTGGTCAAGAGCAGATTTGTCGTGTCCAATCGCTCACCAGCTTCTGTCTTGACAGAGTCTAAATCACGAGAGCTTCTACTGCCCATAACCTCAGCTTCCAGGCTGTCACTAATGGGTCTGGGTCCCTTCAGGGGACTCTCCAGCCCTACTGAGTTGGTGTCTGTAGACTTAGGACCTAGATTTGTTTCAAGCAAGCTCTCCCAAACAATCAATGCTGTTACAAGTTAAAGGTCTTAAGTTTGCATGACCATATAAGTGTAATTATCAACTCGCAGCAGCCTGGTGTATTTCTCATTGACCTGGTTTGTAAACCCAGACCTAAAGCCTTTTCTGAAACATATGAGGCTCCAAAGAAAGACACAGAGCCTCTTACTCTGGTAGAAAGAAAACATTTCTTCAAAGAAAGACTACTAGCAAGTCCGAGAAAGCTGTTTCCCTGCAGCTCCCAATGCTTGAAACAGCCCTCTGCATCCTTTTCAGAGCAGGAACTGTATGATTCATACACACACACACACACACACACACACACACACACACCACCACCACCACCACCACCACCACCACTACCACTACCATCACCATCACCATCACCACCACCACCACCACCACCACCACCACCACCACCACCACCACCATCACCACCATCACCACCACCACCACCACCACCACCACCATCACCACCACCACCACCGCCGCCACCACCACCACCACCACCACCACCACCACCACCACTTGGCTTCAGACTGCTAGTCAGGCACTGACAGTGCGAAGCACAGAGGTGAATAGCTCTGTGCATCCTGGTTTGTGAGACTGACACCTGGCAGTGAAGGAGGAGGATGCCAGGGCTGGGACAGGGGTGGGACAGACAGGGCACTGCAATGACTGCCCAGCGGGCCTTCCTTGTCTTCTGCCTTCCATCTCCTTCTTCTCTCTTTTCCTAGAATGTTGTCTCCTGTCTGTCACACTCTTCCTTTGTATCCTCTTCCTTTCTACTCCTTACATTCTCTCTTATCCCCTTACTATCTCATTTTTCCTGTTTCCTTCCTTTCTCCTGACTTCTCCCTTCATTTTAGCCACAGGGATATATCAAGTATCTGCTGTGGGCCCAACATTAGAGGAGAACATAGGAGTATCCTCAGAGGACCCAACAGGGAGGGCTAGAGAATAAGCTCTCAGGTGAGAAGCTGTAAAGAGGAGACACCTACAAAACCCACCCCAGCCAAGCTGCTTTTCAAAGAAGTAATGTCTAAGCACATGTCATCTAATGACACGGCATACAAACTCTGATTTCAACAGAAAATCTTTTCTTGAGATGAGCCATGAACTATTCATCCAATGGGCTGATCCATGCATGACCAGGGTATCAATCATCTTTTAAATGTTCCATTTTCAACTACCATTAACATAGAAGTCTGAGGATCAAGTTTCTAGCACAGGAAGTTCAAATCACAGCAGAGGAGAGAGAGGCCCTTCATGGAGAATAGCCTTCAGAGCCAACAGTGAGGACCCCGGATAATACACATGAGAAACATGAATGTGTTAACACAAGACAGGGCTAGGTCATACACTGACTGACAGAAGCTAAAATCTCTCGACCTTGCTAACAGCTCCTGACTTACCCTGTTAGTGTCTAGCTGAGGCAGGGCAAGAGTGTAAGGTCCTTGTACCCAGTGTTAAAAGAGAAGCCACTTTCACTTCTAGGGAACAGAAAGCCTACACTCTGTTTCTTCATACTCTTTACATTCTCTAGAATGAAGATGTTTATAATTACAAAATGGAAACAGGCAGGCAGAAAGAGGGAAGCTTTAAAATTAAGGGTGAAAAATGGCCACAGTTTCAATTCTGAAAGTGAGTCCAGTTGACAAAACAGAAGTATGTTCTCAGAGTAATTCAATAAGCTCAATAAATCAGTGCAGTTATGTCTGCTATGTTCTGCCTAAGGGTGCAGGGTCAACCAGCAAGGGCAAACAGCTCCCCTGGGGCAAGCGTCTTCCTCTCACAGGGAGGATCCTACACTGACTGGAATGCTCTCCTAGCTTCTCTTACAGTCATTCTTGTTTACGGAACTTGAACAAAGGCTTGGACCAAGGACAATGAAGCAGGAAGCTGAAAAAATTTCAGTTTTTGCTATTGTTTTGTTGTTGGGTGGTTTGGGTTTATTCGGGGATGCTCGGGGATACAGTTTGCATCTCTGTTGCTATAATAAACACCGTAACCACAAGCAACTTGGAGAAAAGGGTTGATCTGGATTATAGCTTATTGGTTACAGTCCATCATGGAGGGAGCAGAAAACCGGAGGCAGGAACGGAAGATCACAAAACATTGCTGCTTCATACCTCCCCTTGACCTGCCCAGCTGTTTTCTTTATACAACCCAGGACCACTGCCCACAAATGATACCATACCATGCAAGTCCTCTTACACTCATTAGCAGTTAAGAAAACTCCCAATAGACATGACCACAAGTCAATCACATAGAGACAATTCTTCAACAGGGTCTTTCTTCCCAGGTGTGCCTAGTTGACAAAACCAAGCAATGCACGAAGAGACTACCAGCTTCAGTTCTGTCTGAGGCTAACTAGATCTGGAACCTGGGATCCCTCCAGACTGTATTCTTACTGGGCCATTTCCCTTTGACTTTTCCCACCAGCATCTGCCTGGTGATGCCTCACTGCTGGTAAGCAAAGAATCTTCAGGATGGATGTCAGCCATCATTAGTTCAGCCTCCTCCCTTGCAAGGAAGAGGCATTTTGATTTACTTGACCCCTTATCTTTTTAACTCCTGCTAGGATCCAAAAGCACTTGAAACAGTTCTATAGAGTTGGTGGGTTCCTCACCTGCTCTGCCACAGGGCATGACCACTTGGTGAGGTAGGGCACAGGGAGTTGACCGCACTTACCCCATGCCATCATTGGGCATACATTGGGCCATTGGGAAGCCCCAGGGCACTGCTCAGGGGTGTGAAAGAACAGTCTGAGGCATGGGACAGCTGGAGCTGGTTCAGGGGTTCCGGGGCTTGCGATGAGGCCGGGGCCGTCTGGTTTTCAGGCTTTTGGACATCCAGGCAATGCTGGAAGCCATGGAAGAGCTGAGAACACAGTGCTGGGCTGTGAGTTCGATCTAGCCTGGGGCAAGAGGTAAAAAAGAAGGGAGCTCTGGCTGGTCCCGTGGGGAGAGTCCTTGGCTTGATGGCAGGTGGCAGGCTTGGGCTTGATGGTGGTTGTGGCTGGGAGCACAGAGAGGCCTTCTACAGGAGACTAGATGACAGCTCTATAGGTGAAGGCCTTCTCCATGGCTTCCCACGGTGGATCCCGATGAATAGAGGCAGCCCATGGTTGTAAGGCATTTATTGCCATGGTGGAAAGTGGATGAGTAAAACCATACCCCACTTCTCAGGGTGTGCCTGAGATCAAATACCTTTTGCAGGGAGGAGTGTCTGGGAAAGAAAGCTTATTGGTTAAGCTCTCCAGGCTTCTATGTACCTCATTAGCATGGAGATCTGTCTTGAGCCTATGAGACCTGTAGTCTTGTCCTTCTCTACATGTGGGGAGCTTGGAGCATTGCCCTTCCATGACTGATGGGCACAAATCTATGAGGGGTAGGGAGCTGCGGCTAAAGACAGGGGCCTGGTTCCCGGGAGCAGGCAAAGTGCTTACCATCCATTCAGGGTCTCTGGGGCTTTTAGCCTTAGCTCAACTGGGTACCAGGCTGCCTTTCATGGTCCACACAGTTCCATGTGTTTAAGAAATATTTGCATACTTTCCCAGTAATTATAAAATACTTACCTGGTCAGGAGGAGGATTCTCAGATGACAGTGATGGCTGTCATTCATCCTTCACCTTGAGTCAGGTTAATAAGTAAAGATAGCTGGGACAGCTTCATTTATGTGTACATGTATATGCATATATGTATATGTGTGTGTGTGTGTGTGTGTGTGTGTGTGTGTGTGTGTGTACACCATATACAAAGAGTGTCAGATCCCCTAGATTAATGGTTCAAGGGCTTAGAACCAGAGCTGCAGACTGTTGTGAACTGCCCAGTGTGGGTACTGGGAACTGAACCCAGGTCTTCAACCTTCTTAACCCCTGAATCATCTCTCTAGCTCTTCTTCAGTCCTCTGGCCTGAGGAGAAGTTGTGTCTAGCAAAACATCCCTCTGTCTACAAGGAAATGAAGCTAATCTACAACTACTGTGTCATGGAAATTTCCCTGTACTGCGGAAGAGACGGACTTCACAGGTGTAGAAAGGAAGCTGGTAGAGGAGGGAAGTACTTCTCCCTAACCTATTATCAGGAACAAGAACACTAAACTCTGGTGCGTGCATGTGAGGGGGAGAGAGAGGAGGAAGTACTGGCTTTAGGCAGAAATGGCAGTTACTGAGTGTGTGCAAACAAAAGTGCTGTGAATGTGGTACCGGATAGACTTACACACAGATGTTGACCCTGGGATTAGCAAGGAGGCGAAGGAGGTCAACTTTACTCAGCCTCTCTTTGCTTATCAGTCCCCAGAATGTAGCCTCAATGTATAAACTGAATAGTATGAGGCCTAAAGTCCCTGCACCTCATGGGAAAAGGAGGTCAGTTCCTCTACTAGGGAGCAGTTGCTATTGGGAGAGCATGGAAAGGAGGCCTTTAATTCTTGCTTTCTCACATTCTTTATATTCGAGAATGAAGATGTCCTCCATTATGAAGCCCAAGGGAGGGCACAGGAAGGAGACTTTATTAAGGATGAAAAATGGCTACAATTTTGATTCTGAAAGTAGGCTTGCTGACAGAATCTGAGTATGTTTTCAGAATAATTAACAGGAAAGCCAGAACTCAGGAAATTAATTGCCTCCAGTGGCGACCTTGAGGCTGGTACACAGGCCTTCATTTTTCAGCAAGAACAGCAAGGCTTGGTGGAAAACCTACTCCTCATCTAGGAGACGGAGAAAGGGCTCTGTCTACAGAGAAAGCATCATCTCAAACCAGGATGGAAATCTGTTAAACACGTACCCTGCTCAGGATGCTCTTAGCCACGCATAATTAACATCAACCTTACAAAAACAATCTACCTCTAACCCTAACTCTCTTCATCTTAAGTCTGTTTTACAGGAAAAGAAAACCATTCCTGAGTATACAACTTCCCCGCAGACTCACACTTAGCAGTCACAGTTACTAGTTAAAGCACACACTTAGAAAAAACTCACTGTGGGAACACGCCCCTGGTTTGGGGAGGATGAGGACAGGAAACGGTGAACACTGGAACCAGGCTTCCAATGTATCGATGACCAGTCCACTGATCAATGGCTGTATTACCACCCTGTTGTAGCTACATGACCTTGGCAAGCATTGTAATTGGAGTGGCTGCTGCAGGTTCCTGTCTGTGAACACATTGTCCCCAGTTATTAGTGCTGTTCTAAAGAAGTGCAGACATTAGGAGGCAGGCTCTTCTTGGAGGAAGACACTCAAGCCTTTATAGTCCTGTCCCACTCTCTGTCCACCCCATCTCTCCTCTTCCTGTTTCACAAGAATGTAAAGAGGAGAAGAGTCTTGGCTGCACACTGTTGCAATGGAAGCTCCTACCTTCATGCTGTACTGTACTTGCTGGAACCGTAAGCCCATATCTCCTTGGTTGTTTCTCGTCAGACATTTTGTCTCAGTGATAATAAAAGGAACCAACACAGTACTTCTTTTCTCCCTGTCAATACTCGTTTTACACAGGGAAACAATTTTGTGATTTTGAAGACGGCATTTCCAGCTCACAGAAGTTGTGGGGTTTATAGCCTATGGTTCACTTATTTTTTTTCTTAGAAAGTTTCCAGAGCCTAAATTAGCAACTTCTCAGTGAGATGAACATAGGTAATGGGAGGAGATGGGGATCAGACCTGTTGTTATCTAGGGTATAAAACACAAGTTATTTCCTTTCTGTGGCATCATTCTAGTCCTTACTTATTAATATAGGCATGATTTGGATATCCAGGTAACTGGTTTAAAGTTAAGAATATATTATTGTCCAGTAGGCTTCACAGAGCACAGAAGGACAGTTTGAAAGAGCCAAAATGGTGACATCCACTGAGAAGTCATGAGGACAAATGAAACAGGTGCTAAGTATTCTGTTTCTCACATTGAAGCCCACCAGATAACTTCTGCAATGGAAGAGGCATCAAACAGACACAGAGCTCAAAGCCATTGCATTAGCGAGCCATTACCAGCCACTGCAGAACTGTCAGTCACCCACTAGGACCTCTCTTAGTACCTGTCTATCCTGGGCTACCTTACTATGACTGTCATTGCCCTACATGATGACTGGTGGGGAAGATGTATAGAATAGACATTTCTCAATAGTTGAGAGAACTTTTATGAAGTGATTCTCTCTCTCTCTCTCTCTCTCTCTCTCTCTCTCTCTCTCTCTCCCTCCCTTCCTTCCTTCCTTTCTTTCTTTCCTCCTTTCTCTCTCTCTTTCTTTCTTTCTTTCTTCTTTCTCTTTCTTATTTAAAGAAGCCCCCAATCTCCATATGAAAGAAGGAAAGAAGAAAATTGTATTTGTTATCTTGAAGAAAAGGAAATATTTAAAGCTCAATCCAAGGGAACTGTTACTTACTTCCTGTTTGGGATTTCGGAATGTTCTTCTAAGAAGTAGCAAGGACTTTGCAGATGTGGGTATGTACCTAGGTCGCTACCTGTGACAAGGTTTTAGGCAATCAGTTCTTTCGACTGTATGGATCCAATCAAGTTGATTTTGGTACCAACATACTTTTTTTTTAAAGTATGCTTTCATAAATTTGTCCACTGTGTCAACATTTTCACATTTTGGCATAGAAACTTTAGTGTGTTGTCTTCCCTTTCCCAAGGACCGTCTGGTCAGCAGCAACTCCCTTTATGATCAGCAATGACCCCCATTTTATTCTTGCTGGTGTTATCTGCTGTCCTGCATCTCATTTATTAAGTCCTGCTACAGGTTGGCCTACATTTCTTTTTTGTTTTGTTTTGCTTTGAGTTTCATAATGTTTTCTTTATCTCACTCTTATTGGTGTTCTTAATAAAGTATACAAGTAACTTGGAGATCAAGTTTAAATTTTAGACGTTATCACTCATTACTCTGTGACTTCAGGACTGGCTAGGCTCACAGCCAAAGATTTATCAACATTTTTAGGAATTCAACTATTGATGGCCTTGAACCTATACTCTCTAAATTTCATCAGTCTTGCTCATTGTTAGCTTTCCTTCACCTTCTTTCAGCTTCCCTTGCTGAGTCATCTTTTCATACTTTCTTTTCAGCATAAAAATGTTAGGCCAACAAGTTTCCTCTTGACCATGGACTCATGGACCTCCTCCAAAGTTTCCTGTGGCATGTAACTTGAAATACACTCTGTGGGGTGTGTGTGTGTGTGTGTGTGTGTGTGTGTGTGTGTGTGTGTGTGTGTGTACACAGACAGACAGACAGAGAACAGTTTGTGGGAGTCAGTTTTCTCCTTCCACCACCAAGGAGACTAGGGATCAAGCTCGGGTGTGACAGCAAGCAGCTTCAGCCTCTGGACTATTCTGTCAGCCCTAACTTGAAATACTTTGTAATTTCCTTTGTGACTTCACCTTAGATATGTGTGTTTAAAAATGTCTGCTTTATCACTTTTTGCCTTATTTTATTTTTTGGCTAAGATCAGGTATAAAAGAAGATAGCTTAATTCCCAAGAGGTTGAACAACTTTTCTAGTATTCTGTTGTTTTTAATAGCTAGTTTGATCCCAGCATAGCCTGAATGGCATTGATCACCTCAGTGTGTTGGCATTTACTTTGTATGTGCTGATTATCAAAATGAGTTCTGTGGACAATAAATAGAATCTATATTCTATCATTTTCCCCTAATTGCATATGCTGCTTATACCAAGTTTTGGCATTGTAGTCTTTCAGATCTCCTATATTCTTCTGAATAATTTAACTTGTATTTCATTAGCTAATGAGAGGTGTTTTAAAATATACCCCTAGGATCGCATGCCTGTGTGTATGCACATGTATGTGTCCCTGTTCGTTTATTTGGAGGTGCACACGGATGTTTGGCCAAGAAGACGCCAGAAGGTAGCCTTGGGGATGGTTTCCCAAGCACCATTTTCCTCTTTCCTATTTTTGGAAAAAGGTCTGCTACTGGGCTGGGCGGAGCTTGCCAAGGAGGCTGGTATGGCTCCACTTCTGTGCTCTCTGGCTCTAAAATCCCAAGTGCATGCCACGGTGCCTGGCTTTTCCACGTGGCTTCTGGGGATCAAACTCAGATCTACGACCAAGCCGTTTCCTCAGTTATTGTCTATTTGCCTTTTATTTTCCTGAAAATTTTCAATCCATTTGTTCATTTAAAACTTACTTGATGATATAGAAAGCCTCCAGTTAACATTTCTCCGCCATGCACATAAGGATTCTTCTATTTTTAATAGTGTGTTTTAGCATCCTTGCAACAGATGGATCAACACTGAAGAATTGCTATTACCAAGGCTTTGTAGTTTGTATTGGGACGGATCCCTTGTGTGGTATAATAAAACATCATGCAAGGTTATACCTTCACTGTTGGTCAGCTTTCCCATGCTCTGCCTTTTCATTCCTATCTGGCATTATACTGACAGGTTACTGTCTTTATACTTTATAAACACAGTTTTCACCCCTATACAAGAGTCTCCCTTTACTAGTATCTACCCATGGTGTATGATTGCTTCTGTAATTATCAGCCAGTGTGTGTCTTGATAGCTTACATATTTCTTCTAGTATATTTTAGGAGGCTGGGATGATGTTTCACTGTTTCTGTTTGTAGATGTAATGTTTCAAGATTTCACTCATTGGACAAGGGTATTTTTGCTGGATGTTGAATTAATTGAGAAATGTTAGTCTTTCTCCTTTCCACTGTTTGCATGAGATATCAGTTACAGCACTTGCAAGTAAATTTTTTCTTACTTCACTTTACTTCTTCATGACTGAGATTGAACCTAGCACCTCAAACATACTAGGCAATCATTCTATTAGTATATTTATTCTTCAGTGCCTGGCCCAGATTAGGATCCAGCTTACAGACATGAGCCAAGCATGTTTGTCTTCTGAGAGAACCAACAAGCAGCTGAAAGAGTCAGATGTAGATACTTACACCCAACCAATGGAAAGACGCCAGGGACCCCAGTGGTTGAACTAGGGAAAAGCTGGAAAAGGCTAACGAGGAGGGTGACCTCATAAGAAGGCCAGCTAACTAACCTGGACCCCCGAGATCTCTCAGACACTGACAGAGCCACCAATCAGGCAGCATACGTTAGCTGATATGAGGCCCCCGACACATTTACAACAGAGGACTGCCTGGTCTGGCCTCAGTGAGAGAGGCTGCATCTAACCTTCACCCTGGAGAGACTTGAGGCCTCAGGGAGCAGGGTGGTCTGGTAGGGTGGGGGTTGGGTGGGTCTCCTCTTGGAGACAGTGGAGGAGTATAGAATGAGGAACAGTCGGAGGACAGGACAGACCATAAGGAGAATAACAACTGATTGTAAAAAAAAAGATTAAACAATAATAATAATAGTAATAATAATAGTAATAACAATAATAATAATGTAGAAAAATATTAAACTGCTACCATATGGGGTAAGTTGAATCTTTGTTTCCGGGTTCATATTTGGTTCCAGAATAAACTATCTCTATTTCCTATTAAAAAAATTGAGACAGAGTATCACTAATTCCCATACATCCTTGAGCTCAACTTTGTAGCACACGATGGCCTTGAACTTCCCATCTTTCTATCTTGGCCTCTCAAATGGCCAAGTCTCAGACCTGTGACACTCAGCCAGACTTATTGTAGCTCTTAGGATTTTCTCTTGCCCCTGGCTTCAGTAGCCTCGTCTTCCTGGGGTTGTGTGTGCTTTTGTTTTAATGTGTCCTATTTGGTTCAGAACAGATTCTTGAACCTATGGCTTTCCAGTGCTCAACACTGTTCATAAAGTTGGCCCTCTCTTAACATCTGCTTCTTCCCGCTTCTCCTTCCTGACCCCCTTGAATCAAACCATGTGGCCGTCAGGCTGTGTGATATGTTCTATGTACTTGTGTTTTTCATGCTCCGTGCTTTATCCTCTCCGTACTTCTGAGTGGGAACCTTATATCAAAATTCTTTCCCATTTCATGATTGAGGATACATTTTGATTCACCTCATACTCTTGGCAGGTAGCTGGGGTAGTGACATACTGGAAAGGGATTCACATCCGTCAAGTTCATTTCTAGACTTCCCAAAAGGCTTGGTTGACCTCTGCTTCAACCCACATTTATGTCTTAGAGCTGACAGCACTCCTCCTGACACATTTGTGCGTTTTCCGGGATCCCTTATAACTTAAGGCCTTGAACTTCAAATTTCTCTCTCTCCTACAAATGCAGGACAGCTCAAAGGCACTTAGGCTGACAACCACATTCTCCCATGCCCCCAAACAAATCGTGTTCTGATATTATTTCTCTTTCTTTCTCCTCCCTCTCTACAGCTTAAGAAATGAGAGAGAGGACTCTGGGGAAAAATGGCCATCTCCGCTTACCTCCCCAGAAAACTTCTCTTCATAATCTTGGCCCCTCAAGTCCTGGTAACTCAACACTCCAGTGCTCTCAACGTGACTTTATTTAAATTTTTTATTCAACAAGGCAGATGCTTTCAATTCATAGTTAATTAAGGGACTGTAATTTTTTTCTCGATGTCTATACTGTTGGGTGAAAGTATACTCTCCAGAAGGCCGTAGCAAACTTGCTTTTAGTGCCAGCCTCTTCTGTGCTTGGCATTTGCTATGTTTTTGGTGAAATTTAACCGTCTTTAGAAGGAACAAAGGGCACGAGAGACAAGATGTAGGGAATGTTCTCCTTAGAGAAGTAACAATGTAAAAACACAATTATCAAAGATCCTGAAGCAGAAAGCTCTGAGTGTGTGTGTGTGTGTGTGTGTGTGTGTGTGTGTGTGTGTGTGTTGTGGTGGGAGTCACAGGCTCTAGGACCTTTAGAGCTTGCTCATTTCCACTCTACCTTCTGTATTCTTTTGTCCCACTAGAGATGTGACTTGTGTAGTAGAAGTCCCCTGTCTTGCTGAGCTCCATGTGGTACTGGGAGAGTTACTGCGTTAGCAGAACAATCTGAGGAGAAACTTAGGTAATGGATAATGTGAAACAATGGTAATGTTTGAATTAAAACTATAAATCAACTATGCAAATGAGTCTGTGCCCAGGGCAGAAATGCAAACAGCCCATAAAAGGAAAGCTAATAAGCCCTGTCTCTTTTCTATTACCTCAACAGTATGTTTCCTGAGAGAAGGGTCTTGTGGGGACATGAAGACAGGGTAAGCTCCAGGCATTCCAGGAACTCTCAAAGCCTCTTTACTGGGACCTGGCAGCATTTGGCAGTCACAGGCAGGGCTGCACAGTGCACATCTGTGTCTCTATCGCAAAACATTAAATATGCATCTGATCAAGACAGTAGCAGGAATATGCAGCACCTAGGGAGAAATTTGTCTGAAATTATGGCCACATGAGCATGCATCCTCCCGGAATTGGCTTTAGGTCTGAATTCTCATAGGGTAGAAACCACAAAGGGGAGGTGCAGAGAAAGGCTGTTAGCAGTTTTGATGACAATAGAGGGTCAGACAGAAAATTAGGGCTAGTTACCAAAGATAGGACACAATCCTGTCCGTGAAGTTTGACATATAGCACTTTGTTGGCCACGTAGTCAGGTATAAGGGATCACACACATGTCTTGGTTGGTCCAAGATGTCTCATTATTGTTCTAAAGTATCGGTACCAGACCTCTATTGTTGTAAAAGCCCTAGTTAAGATGACTCATAGGCTATCTACCCATATTGCAAAGTCAAGATGGCCTTTCAGATGTGTCGAGCTATTTAACTAGCATACCCCTAGCCAGGAGCACAGTGGGACCCATACCCCAGAACCCAGTTGTAGGTACATTAATGACAGCTGTAAATGTTCTGTCTCTAGAATCATCTAGGAAAAAGCTGAATAAGAAGACGAAGGAGAGAATATTTGCATAGTAAACAAGGATCAGTCAATGAATTGAGGTCCATTCTTTGCCTGAAGTGCAATAGGTCTGAGAAACAAGCCCAGAAGTAAAGTTTCCTAAGCTCTGCAAGACAGTGGCAGCTGAGGGTGAGTCCCCCTTCTAACCTTCCTTGTTTTCATGGTTGAATGTGGTAGGTGTGATGAGTGAGAGGATAGCAAGTGAGGGAGGTGGTTCTGGGTGTCATACACCTTACCAGAGCCTCTTATGGACTCTAAAAAGATAGAGGCAGGCAGTCAGGTGTCTGCCACAAGGTAGGGATGGGTCTCAACCTTGGTATAGTAAGCTTTGCGGTGTCAATGGCCTCAGACAATGAAGTCTGACTTTCTGGCCTGTTACACTTTGCATTCCTCATTGTCCAGGAATCTTGTCCATGTCATAACAACTGGAACTCATGGTTCCATGATTACAGAAGTGGCATATGAAAACGAATGTGGCCAATCACCCAGCAGCTCTGGGAGTTTCTTTGACACGGGCTATTTTTGCACAAAGAGTCACCCTGAGGCACCCAATTTCTCAAGGAAAGAATGTCACACCCCTGACACAGGGCTCAGAAACCAGGAAGTATTAAGGAAGCATCACCAACAGGATTTGGGACAAAGAGTATATAGAAGGCATTCTAAAATACCTGCTCCACAGATGAGCCAAAACAATGCCCACTTCCTCCAGGGAGGTGCTCCCAACATTTCCTGCAGGGAGGTGCTCCCAGCCCTTGAAGCCCCAGTGACTGTTCAGTCTGTAGCCCAAGAAGGGATTGAATCTGACCAGTCTTCCTTGTGTGGGCAAATAATCACCTCAGGACCTGGAGACAAGGACTTCCATGTTACCTTCTGGTTTGAACATATCAAGAAAACAGCATTGCTATACAGCTGGCACCTGCTAGGCACCTCACGATTGTCCTAACAACAACAGTAAATTTTCTTGCCACCAGCACATTTTTTAAACAGAGGGAAAGAAACAAATACTACAGTAATTGCCCTGGACTGATGGTAGCCAAGTGTCAGATCAGGGACACAAATCCAGGCAGCTGGGTTTTTCATGGACAGAGTATTTCTTCTGTGCTGGACCAACCAGCTAAGCAATCAAGACACTCCATCCAGTTCAAATGTGGCTAATTGCGCTCTCTCTCTCTCTCTCTCTCTCTCTCTCTCTCTCTCTCTCTCTCTCTCTCTCTCTGTGTGTGTGTGTGTGTGTGTGTATTCAATGTTTCTTCCCAGGGAAGAAAATCCTTGAGGACATTTTGAAATTATTTTATTGATTCTCAAAGAACATTAAATAGCATCCCATCATGAGGTGGTGAGTATATTTCCTTTCCATAGTTTCTTCTTGCTCTTCTTTGATGAAAAACATGCTGATGCTAACCATTACCCATTATTCCCACTTTAAATTAAGAGAAAAGACCCCAGACACAGATCACGGCAGTCAACAGTTTTGGGCTAGATAGGAAAAGCTTGGTTTTGCTGCCTTCGTAATCTTAGTTTTACTATTAATGAAAATTTTCATTGTCTTCTTTTCCTCTGACCTCTGATCTCTCAGCATCCTCCATGTGTCCAAATTGTTGCTCTGAAAATCCATTTTACTGAATACTTCTCCAAATTCTAGTCTTTGACTTATCGATGGCTCTGTGCAGGGTCTAATTACCACTGTGTTATTTATTTTTCTGTTTTGCCCTGTCAACTAACTCTTTACTTAAGCAAACGTGGTTAAGTATTCCCTACCATAAACAGAATCACTCTGGTATCAATTTTCATTATTTAGCGCTCCTCCCATTTCACAGGTGTGACTCTTGAGACTTAGGAGGTATGAGCTTAAGGTTATGGAACGGAGGCATGACTAGATTTTCCAAGCAGAAATTACCCAGTAAATGTAGTGGAATGAACTTTAGCATGGAGGTCCAAGCTGGAATGAGGGTACCAGGGAGGCAGCCCTGCACCCACCCAGCACCGTATAAATGTCAGAACTGGTTGAGGCTCATTGCCACTGCATGGTTTCCAGGATCAGCTCCTACCTTTCTGTATTAGGTGCTCCTGCCGTGAGAGCAGTACTCTCCATTGGCCCCAACCTTTAACACATTTTACAATCAGTCCAGGAGTCTTCTGTGATAGTTACAAGTGGGCCCTGGGACTCTGCATTTCTTTGTGTATGTGTGTATGTATGGGTGCAGAGGTCAGGGGGCAGCACTGGGATGTCATTCCTCGGGCACACATTCACTAATTTTCTTTAACTCACTCATTATGCAAGGCTGGCTGGCTAGAGACCCAGGAGATCTGTCTGTCTACAGCACTCCAGGGAATCCAGCTGTCTCCAGCATTTCTCTTCCTTTGGCTGCCTGGATGCTAGGCTGGTGCATAGTGAGCAGTTCACAGGGCATCAGACCCTTCTTGAAATCATTGTATTTAGCCCCCACTCTTGTACAGAGGTGCAGGTAAACATTATGAGCCTCAGGCCAATAAAGTAAAGAATAACTCAGACCCAATCCTAAGAGTGTTAGAAGAATTATTGTGGTATGTGCAGACTGTCTATGTACTACCTGGAACTGTATACAGAGTTATGTATCTGTAACTGTATTTCATGGGTTCCCAAAAGCATTGTACAGTTGATAAAGAAGTAGCTTGAACCCAATCTTTCTTAGTAGAGGAGCCAGCTTTTAATGTGGATTTTCAACCATCTCCCTCAAGAGATTTCAAGATCTGTCACTAAAGAGACCACATAACAATAAAAGGCCCCTAAGCTAAGAATGCTTTCAAGTAAATCTATATTTTAACCCAGACTCCTCAGTGTGCATTTAGTTAAATAGGAGTTTGCCTGCTTAATGATATTGCTAAGTCTACTGTAGATGGGAGACTTTCATGCAAAGGCTTGAAGACTTATGATGGATCTCAGATAGAGATTGTTCTGGAAGATGGGATCCAATAGTACACTAAAGATGTCAGATCTCCCTTTTAGAGCCAAAAATGGGAAAATGAAATGGCCCTGAGTGGTTCTTGCTGTCATAGAGATGGCTTGTCAGGGACTCACTGTGTAGAAGCCATTCACTTTCTATAGGTATGATGTGAATAAAACCAGGTGCGCAGTCTTCCTGAGTTATTGTGAAGTATCACATCAGGACGCCTGAGAGGACTCATTATTTCTGTCAAGCCAAGACACTAGCTAGCCATCTCTGCAAATGACAATAAGCCATAACTGTTTCTGGACCAGTAGAAAATGTGCAAGTATCCATGTGTAGGAGGACCAGTGGTGGCCACCTCTATGTAAATGCTGGGGGCTGCGCAACTGCAAAGGCATCACCTGCAGGAGGACCTAACTGAAGACTGCCTGAGAGACCAAGGATTGCTGGTGCAGACAACGCCAGTCAATAGGGAACCGCTGTGTAGAAGAGGTTCTTTCTTGCGAACCAATGGGGCTCCAGTAGAGGGTATTAAAGGAGCTTGCATCATCGTTCAGATGAGCTTTCTTCAATGTTTCTTACCTGCTCATGGAGTCTGTGTCCTGTACTACCTCACCTCCAACCCCCAAGGGCAGGTAGGGTTGGGCGATGAGTAGTCCAGGGCACAGGCAGCACACAGGTTCAAAATGGTTGGTAGAATTCTCTGGAGTCTCAAAAGCACCAACAGGCATTCCAGAACAGGGATTGGTCTAGGCTTCAGGCCCTGTAAAGGACCTGGATAGCCCCACTTAGGACATGACTTCCACAGTGAGGGAGTGGTGCAGAAGGCATCAACTTTGGTGCGCCCTTCCGCCAATATAGCCATTCAAATGCTCATGTTCATGAAGAATCTACCTCCTCTTGCCAATTGATAAGAGGAGAATGGAGGAAGAGGGAGCAACTATGTAGGAGAAACAGGAGACATTGTTGCTCCCCAGATAGTCTCTGGAGGCTAGGTAAGACCTTATAGATGATGGATCACTCCTTCCACAGATGAGGAAACTGAGACCCCAAAAGGGAAGTTAAATTTCCCAGATCCAGGATGTGGCAAGAGTGAGCCAGGATGGCAATCATCCCAAAGCCTAATCGAAACCTCCTGCAGCAATAGCTTATACCTCCACACAGCTGGAAGGCAGACATCTTGTTCTAGTCATGGCACACAGCTTGTGGCAGTGAGTACGTATGTCACCAGCTGTACAGAGAGTGAGACAGACAAATGTGTGAAATGTATAACTGCTGATCAATCACTTCAGCTCTCCACTCTACATGCATCTTGGTTTATTGACCTATACAATGGGAGCATAAACAGTCTCCATGCCTGCCTCAGAAGTGGTGTGTAGAGAACATAGAAATGGGAGCTGGGGCTCATGGGGCTCTTCTAGGTATAATTTGGCATTTTCAAGATGCTGACTTCCTTATATCATCCCAATTAACCTTGACGTTTTTTGCATATAGTTGTACAGAGGCCCAGGAGCTCTGTGATCTGAAGGAGGTTCATCTGGATCTGAATCCAGAGGTGACACCCTTTCCTCTGTAAGCCCCCCCCCCACACCACCACCACCACCACCACCACCACCACCACCACCATCATCATCATCATCATCATCATCATATCACCACATCATCATCATCTCTCTGTGTTACAAATGGCTATAAGACAGCTATCCTGTTCTGTTACTTCTGTTGTTGTAATAAAATCCTACGACCAAAGGCAACTTAAGGAAGAGTTCATTTTAACCTACATTTGCAGCATGGAGTCTACCAAGGCAGGTAAGGAATGGCTGGTGCTAGCAGCAGGAAGCTGGTTGATAACATTTTCTTCCACACATAGGAAAGAAGCAGGAGAGAGAGAGAGAGAGAGAGAGAGAGAGAGAGAGAGAGAGAGAGAGAGAGAGAGAGAGATTGGTAGGACAACAAGCCCTCAGAATCTTCCCCAGTGGTGTCCTTCCCCCTGTAAATCTACACCCACTGAAGGTTTCATAAACAACAGAACCTACCACCCAGCACCACCCTCCCCCCACACAAAACAATTATTTTTACAAAAGGACGTAGCTGGAGGTCCCCTCTGGACATTGACTGATGTAACACATATACAGGGGCTGCTGAGAAACCCCGTGCTGCTGACAAAACAAGGCTTGCCATGGGCATCCTAGAAGACAAGCAGGCCATGGCATCTGTGATACAGACCTTTGCCTCTACCGGTGACATGGCTCTGATTTCTATTCTCCAAGCTTAGCTGTAAGCCGAATATCAATAGCTGCCTTGTCTGCCTTTCAGAGCTGGCTTGAGTGAGCTCCTTCTAAAGAAATGGCAAGTGGCAGGCATGGCAGCTGAGCTTTCCTCCTCACTAGGAATCCAATCACAGTGACATGTAGAAAGGTCCCAAGAGAACTCAAAAGCAATTCTTCTATGAGGGAAAATGTTGCATTAAAGAGGCAGCAGGAAAAGGAACTGCCAGGGCTATAGAATGACTTATCATCTCCAATGGGAATCTAAAATTGACTGATTCCCTGGCAACTGTGGCTGAAATCCATAGCCTCCTCCACATGATTCAGTTTTGAAGTGTAGCCTTGCAACAAGGGATGGGGCCCAATTAAATTAATGCAGGAAAACTTTGAAAGGACAACTTCATGAGGGGACCCGTTCAAAAGCTCAGCATTCAATTCGTATAACTGTGAGGGTTGGAGAAATCAGTAATACTGACAATGTAGGGTGGCATCATCTGAGTCTAATCTCAAGCTAACCAAACAAATCCTTCCATGTAGAGGAATTTTAAATCAGCAACATGGCTACTCTGGAAAGGAAATCGCATCGAAAGACCCAAGTCTATGTGATTCAGCTGAAATGCAGTCATGCTGCATACCTTTATTTCCTCTGGTTCAAGTACAAACAAATCCTTGGCATATTCCTTTACGGTAAAATAAGTTTGTAGCAGGAAGAAGCCATGTTTGAAAGTGAAGTCTAAGTGAAGGGCAGACAAAGTGTTGAATCAGAGTAAGATTTGACAGAATGAGTCAGAGACAGGATATGCCTGACTCTCACCAGAACAGCACAGGAAAGAGAAGTTATTTAAGAATAGAGCAGGAAGAGAGAATGAGCGAGATGGGAGTCAATGCAGTGCAGTAGAGTTGAGTTTGTGAGTTCATGCAGTTCTGTGCAAGTTCAGCAGAAGCCGTTGAAGCCAGAAAATAAGAAGGAGCCAGAGGACTAGAACAAATGGCCAGAGTTAGTGTTAGTTAGGCCAAATAGCAATTCAGTGAGAAGCTTAGAGAAACCAGATTGAGTCAGTCAGCTTGAAGGGGGATTTGAACAAGAATTGTCGAGTTGAACCAGCAAGCCAGAGTTCAGAAAGAACTAGAAAGGGTGAGCTTACTCAGCAGTAAGCCTCCAAGGCAGTCAATTACACCAGGCAAATAAGAGTTACTTTTACACTTCCATACATGTCCTCTACATTTGAACAGCTCTGCTCAGGTAGGATGATGGGAGGATTAGCTCATTATAACACTCACCTCCCAGTATACCCACCAAGTGTTGACCAGGTCACCAACTTTGGAATATCAAGCTTCAGAGATTGCTAGTGACCCCTCCCTTAATATGATTCCTCTCCCAGTCACACAGGAGTCTCCTTTTTGTGGCTTCTTACAGAAGCCACAGTAGTTCCCTCTCTCTCCAATCCTTCTGTTTGGAAGCTGTAAGTAAGGCACCTTGTTTTGGAATGATATGAGCAGCCACCAATCCAGTATGTCGCCTACGGTGACTCAAATATAAAGGCACAGTTGCTAATCCCAGATGAGCTCTGTGAGCTGCTGAGTGTTTCTGCCTTCCTCATATGACTGTTATCGCTGGATGACTCATGGGTGAGGTGGGAACTGTGCCCAACTGTAAGAGTCAGGTTAACGTAGCCTGTCTCCCAAAATATCTGATGGGCTTGGGAGCTTGATGTCTTCAGGTGAATTTTGACTCATGATGTTCATTGAGAAACTTGGGGAAATTCTTTATCTCATACTTCTAAAAGTCAGTGTGGCTTAATGACTAAACACAAGTTTTGGGGATATTTTTAATTCATTTGAAAAGTATCTGCTAAGCCTCTGCTACTTGAGGGAAAGTAGAGATTTTATTGTAACACGGGATGATATCCCAGGAACTCCACTAAAGTGAAGCTGAGGACTCAAGCGCTGTGCCTTTGAGCCAATGAACCAACTTCTCCAAGGCTCAGTTTACCACTAAAATGGGGTACAGCCATTAACTTCAGTGTTACAGTGTATCTTGGACATGAAAAATATAAATATTATATATTACTTTTCCCAGAACAAAATATGCTGGAACTGGGAAACAAGCCTTCTGAACTAATCCATCTCTGCTGGCTGTCCTACTACCCTTCACAAGTCTTTGGAAGGGAAAAGCCCTGCATCTGTGAATCAGTGTTATGGCCAGCCCACTCCTCATTTGGTGCTCAAGACTTCTATGAAGTTGGCTGTACGTTTGGGATCAGCAGCTTTACACTAAATTGTTTGTGCTTGAGAATATTTAAGTAAATAGCATGTTGTCTTAGTTAGGGCTTCTATTGCTGTAGCAAAACAACATGACCAAAAGGCAAGTTAGGGAGGAAAGGATTCATTTGGCTTACACTTCCAGATCACAGTCCAAGAACTCTCGGGACAAGAACTCAAGCTGGTCTGAAACATAGAAGTAGAAGTTGATGCAGAAGTCAAGAAGGAGTGCTGCTTGCCTGATTGCTCCTCATGGCTTACTCAACTTGCTTTCTCACAGAACCCAGGACCACAAGCCAAGGGATAGCTCCACATACCATGAGCTGGGCCCTCACCCATTGATCGTTAATTGAGAAAATATTTTACAGTTGGATCTCATTGAGGCATTTTTCTCGACTGAGGCTCCTTCCTCTCTGATGACACAGAAAATCAGCCAGTACACATGTCAGACGGGGCCTTAGTGCCTAGACAGCCCCCCCCGCCTCCTCTGCCTTCTGAGTATCCCTCAATTTCACCTAAGATTTTATCCAATGTCTTATGCATAAGGGGTTTGAGAAACCTGGAATGCAGAAATAAGTGACATTCTCATGGCCCCTGGAACAGCCCTCTCCTCCCCAGTATCTTACCTCCCTCTGGCTCTCACTCAAAGCCTGCTGATTCAGTGTACTTCTATACACACTGGCTAAGTTCCCATGCCACTGTCATTCTGATTATAGACTCATCTACATTATTTAATTTCCTTCTTGACAAATGGGATCTTCGGCTGATATTTGTTGAAGGCAGTCTCAGATCCCTCTCCAGAGCTCTCTGCACTCAACCATTTCATGAAATTTATCAACACACCCTGGGATGTTGACCTTAAAACCATTTCTCTCCACTTTCCCAACCAAATCATCCCAGGCCACCAAAACATCCCACTTAGTTACACTTAAGATCCTTTCAATTGTTCTGATCCCTTTTTCATAATATGTGACATTGAGTTCCTCATGGATATTTTCATACAAGTATATAATATACTTTGAAGGTTCCCCTGCATACCCCTCTACTCTCCCTTCCTCACCTCTCCACTCTCCCATAGTTCCCTTGGTACTTTGGTTTCATTTATACATTTGTGTTATTATATACAATTATAATTTTATGTATCTGTATAAAATCTAGGAAGCACAAATGAGAAAAAATGAACTATTTTGCTTTCTGAGAGTAATATAATTCACTTAATACAATTATCGCCAATGGGCATCCATCCACTTTCCAGAAAGAGACATAGCTTTGTTATTTTTGTAAGTCTGTGTGCATGCATGTATGTGTGCATAGGCATGTGTTTCTGTTTGCATGCACACACAGCCACATTTTAATGAAAGCCAGAAGTCAGCCTGGGCTCTTGTTCCTTGGGATCCATCCATTTGCCTTGTTTGTTTGTTTGTTTGTTTGTTTGTTTGTTTGTTCTCTCCCATTGTCCTGGAGCCTACTGATTAGGTTAGAAGACTGGCTGAAGGATGACCTTCAGGTTCTCACCTATCCCACGACTGGGATTACAAGCACGTGTCATTATGTTTAACCTTGTTATGTGAGTTCTGAGGATCAAATTTAGATCATTATGTTTATGTAGCAAGCAATTTGCTACTGGGACATCTCTCTAACTCATTCTTCTTATGCCTGGAAAAATTTCAATTATGTACAATGCCATCGGTATCACCATACCTGACTTTATACTACAAAACCATAGCAAAAACCACAGCATACTACTTGCATACTTGCACAAAATATAGGCATTCAGATTGTGCCATAGGGCAACTTGACACAACCTAGGATCTCCTGCATAATTATTATCCTGATCAGCACGTCTGTGGCAAATTATCTTGATTGTTAATTGATGTAGGAAAGCCCAACCTACTGAGTGTAGCACTACTGTACAGGCCTTGGTCCTTGTAAGAATGAAGAAAGCTAGCAAGCAAGCAGCCATCTATGTGACTAACTGCTTTGACCACCTACCTGGGCATCCCCTGGGTGATGGACTCTCATGAGAAATTGTAAGCCAAATTAACCATTTCTTCTCCATTTTTTGGCTGGGTATCACATAACAGTAACAGAAATGAAACTAGTCCATAGATCAATAGAATAGACCAGAGGACATTGCTATATGAACCATAAAGCTGCAGCCAGCCACCTGAGTTTTGACAAAGATGCCAACGCACAGAGAGCTTTAAAACCACATATAAGATCAGGTTAGGCCCTGGTCTAAGCCTGTCAGTGCTGTCAATCACAGTCACAGGTACAATCAAATCCAAGTCCAAAGGGTTTCATGTACCAACTCCTTCCTCCTATCGATCCACCCTCCCATTGCAGTCTCTGTGGTGCCCAAACTTTGCATGAGTTGCTGAATTTGACAAAGAACTACTCATGTCAATGCTGACTCTAATGTGACTTTAATGTGAACCCCTCAGAGAATCCTCTCCTGACCTCCTACAGCTTAATTTCTTCCTGATCATCCTCTCTCACATTAGAGTTATGTGTTCTGCCTCCCATCGATATCTCACTTTTGCTTTAGTAGTTGTCTTATAGACGCTGCCAAGAAAAGATTCTTTATCATTGTGCCCACTTCTGAGACCAGAGCAGAAAAGCATACTAGTTACCTGAACGAATAATTCTTCATGATAATTTTGTATAAAGTGGGCAACAACCACCTGCATAGAGCCAGGCAAACAGCAGAGATAGATTTGTTCAAGCCTGGCTTTGCTCCCCACAGGTGCATTCACTATTTGCCTGATCAATTCAGTCGCTGCCCCTTGCCTATGGTACTGAAGGCAGCCACATCCAGATGTTCATGTTTGTAATAAACACCTGGTTATATGTTGGAAAATCTTTTGGGTATATGTCCAGGAGTTGTATAGCTGAGTCCTCAGGTAGTCCTGTGTCCAGTTTTCTGAGGAACTGCCAGGCTGATTTCCACATTGTAGTACCAGCTTGCAATCCCACCAACAATGGAGGAGTGTTCCTCTTTCTCCACATCCTTGCCAGTATCTGTTGTCACCTGAGTTTTTGATCTTAGCCATTCTGATTGGTGTGAGGTGGAATCTCAGGCTTGTTTTGATTTGCATTTCCCTGATGACTAAGGATGTTGAACATTTCTTTAGGTGTTCCTCAGCCATTCGATATTCCTCCACTGAGAATTGTTTGTTTAGCTCTGTATCCCATTTTTACTAGGGATATTTGGTTCGCTGCCATCTAACTTCTTGAGTTCTTTGTATATATTAGATATTAGTTTTCTCTCAGATGTAGGATTAGTAAAGATCTTTTCCCAATCTGTTGGTTGCCGTTTTGTCCTAATGACAGTGTCCTTTGCCTTACAGAGGCTTTGCAATTTTATGAGGTTCCATTTATCAATTCTTGATCTTAGAGCATAAGCCATTGGTGTTCTTTTCAGGAAATTTTTCTCTGTGACTATGTGTTCAAGGCACTTCCCAACTTTCTCTTCTATTAGTTTCAGTGTATCTGGTTTTATGTGGAGGTCCTTGATCGACCTGGACTTGAGCTTTGTACAAGGAGATAAGAATAAATCGATTTGCATTCTTCTACATGCTGACCCCAGCTAAACCAGTACCATTTGTTGAAAATGCTGTCTTTTTCCCACTGGATGGTTTTAGATCCTTTGTCAAAGATCAAGTGACCATAGGTGTGTGGGTTCATTCCTGGGTCTTCAATTCTGTTCCACTGATCTATCTGCCTGTCTCTGTACCAATACCATGCAGTTTTTATCACTATTGCTCTGTAACACAGCTTGAGGTTAGGGATGGCGATTCTCCCAGAAGTTCTTTTACTGTTGAGAATAGTTTTCACTATCCAGGGATTTTCGTTATTCTAAATTAATTTGCAAATTTCTCTTTCTAATTCTATGAAGAATTGGATTTTTTGATGGGGATTGCATTGAATTTGTAGATTGCTTTGGGCAAGATGGCCATTTTTCTATATTAATCCTGCCAATCCATGATCCACGGGAGATCTTTCCATCTTGTGAGATCTTCCTTAATTTCTTTCTTTAGAGACTTGAAGTTCTTGACATGCAAATCTTTCACTTGCTTGGTTAGAGTCACATCAAGGTATTTTATATTATTTGTGACTATTGTGAAGGATGTCATTTCCCTAATTTCTTTCTCAGCCTGTTTATCCTTTGTTTGAGTCAATTTTATATCCTTCCACTTTGCTGAAGTTGTTCATGAGATGATGAGTTTCTGGTGGATTTTTTGGGATCACATTAGTATACTATCATATCATCTTCAAGTAGTAATATTTTGACTTCTTCCTTTCCAACTTGTATCCCTTTGACCTCTTTTTGTTGTCTAATTGCTCTGGCTAGGACCTCAAGTACCACTATGTTCATAGTAGCCTTATTTATAATAGCCAGAAGCTCCTTTAACAGAGGAATGGATACAGAAAATGTAGTACATCTACACAATGAAGTGCTACACAGCTATTAAAAACAATGACTTCATGAAATCCACAGGCAAATGAATGGAACGAGAAAATATCATTCTGAGTGAGGTAATCCGATCACAAGTAAACACACATGGTATGTACTCACTGATAAGTGGATCTTAGCCCAAAAGCTTGGAACACCCATGATACAGTTCACAGACCATATGAAGCTCAAGAAGGAGGAAGACCAAAATGTGGATGCTTCAATACTCATGAGAGGAAATACAGGGACAAAGACTGGAGCAGAGACTGAAGGAAAGCTAATATAGATACTGCCCCACCTGGAGATCCATCCCATATGCAGCCACCAAACCCAGACACTATTGCTGATGCCATGAAGTGCATGCTGACAGGAGCCTGATATGATGTCTCCTGAGAGGCTCTGCCAGAGCCCTAGTGATACAGATTAAGATGCTTTCAGCTGACCATCAGACTGAGCAAGGGACTCCAAATGGAGGAGTTAGAGAAAGGACTAGAGCTGAAGGGGTTTGCAACCCCAAAGGAAGAACAACAATATCAACCAACCAGACCCCTCAGAGCTCCCAGGGACTAAACCACCAACCAAGAGTACACATGGAGGGACTCATGGCTTCAGCCACATATGTAGCAGAGGATGACATTGTCTGGCATCAATAGGAGAAGAAACACTTGATTCTGTGAAGCCTCCTTTCCCCAGTGTAGGGGAATGCTAGGCTGTGGAGGTGGGAGGGAGTGGGTGGGAATGGGAGCACCTTGATAGAAGCAGGAGGAGGAGGAATGGCAGAGCGGGGAACGGGAAAAGAGATTACATTTGAAACGTAAATACATAAAATATCCAATAAAAAATAAAAAAATAAGCATCTGGCATGGCCTCAGTCTTCTGCTTCCATAGTGTGTGTGTGTGTGTGTGTGTGTGCGTGTGCGTGTGTGTGTACATGTGTGTTCGTGTGAATGAGTGTGTGTGTGTGCATGTGCATGTGTGTATACACGTGTGTTTGTATGAATGAGTGTGTGTGGGTGGGTGGGTGTGCATGTGGCTGTGCATGTGTGCGTGTACATTTGATGCTCATCTACACACGATGTCATGCCTTCTCAGCCTATTTAGAGTTAATTGAGAAACACAGACTGAGTAGCAGAGCGCACACCTTTGTCAGACAGCCTGTTATCGGCTGGCTGAAGATCATTATCATACTCTTCTTATAAATGTCCTTACTTCTCTGAACCCCATGTCATACAGGTAGAGTTCATTGCCCCACCTCTGCTCATCCCAGAGACATCCTGGGGCTGAATCCAGATGAGTCCCACAGGATCTGTGCAGGATTATTAATGTGGTTCTTATACCCAGTGTCCCACATTAACCCTGCATGGTCATTATGCACCAGTCGCCCTGGCTCTTAAGAAGCTGATATAAATGGATTGTTGTGTTTAAATGTTCAAAACTGCCTGCATAACATAGTAAAACTTGGTCTCGGAAAACATGGTAACAAGGTGGGGCAGCTTTGAAATCTCGTGATCGTTGTACCACTACTCCAGTAATCCACTCCCAGCCTTGCATCCAGTATGAAGACCCTTCACCTCACTTCCTTCCCCACACACTCTGCCAGCTTATCTGTTGCACATTTGAGATACACTAGATGATTTGTATCTGAAACTCATATTTTATTCCTGTATATGGTAAAACCACCTGGCCTCATTGTTTATGTTTATAACTCCAGATGATGAACATGCCATTAAAGTGTCATTGTTAACTTCCTTATCATACTTCCACCCCCAGATGAATACCAATGCCAGAAGATTGGGGACCTTCTCCATCTTATCTATACCTGTTCTAAGTCCTAACCTTTCAAAGGGTCATAGTAGAACATGATAGAGAGGTACTGCCAGAAAGTCCGAGGAACAAGCCCTTTGCAAAGTGAAGGAAGCCTTGGCTGGCTCTCTTCTCCAAGGTGTTCTTCTTGTGGTCTTTCTTGGGTATTGGTTAATGAGTGTTTGCAAGCTTCATCTCCATCCCTCTGTGGTTCTGAACACTCCTTGTTTGCAGTTTGCAATTTAGATTTCTTTCCCAGTACAGGGACAGTAGCACAGGACTGAGAAGTTCAGGATGTTTTTCTCTGAAATGTGAGCAATCAATTCTCCGCATTCTAGTTCTGCCACAGTCCCGGGCTCCATAGACCACAAGAAATGGACTTGCTGTCAACTGACAGCCTTTCATTTATCATCGTGGGGCTGAATGAGGGGAGGCCATTAGGCTGGGTGTGATGTTTTATTAGTGTGTTTTTCTGAGGTCTGTGACTCTGCATAACATAATGCATAAAAGTGACCTGCATTTCACTTGGTAAAACATTCGCAGGCTGTTCCTACCCAGCTGCCGAAACCTGGGTCTGACTTTGTCAAAGAGCAGCATCAGAAGCCTGCAATTGTTACTTTTAAAGCAACCGCACCAATGTGCTTTACATTTAGCCTCATTTGAATTGTTTTAGAAATTAGTAACAGCTCTGGTTTCGCTTAGAGTAAAAACAAATCACTCCTCCATTCTTTTTCAGTAAAAAAAAAAAAAAAAACAAAAAACAAAAGAAAACATAAAATAAGATAAAAAACTAATAATGTGGACTCAGGGAACTTGTGATTCAGAAAACCTTCCCAGTGTCTGAAATCGGTGGCAATTGCCACAATGCTAGAAGTTGGTGCTTCTAAGTGTGGTTGAAATTGTCCATGGTCCCTTTTGATTTAGAGAGTCATATTGCTGTCAGATGTGCTGCATTTAAGGAGAAATGGCTCTCTCTCTCTTTGCTTTGGAATTGAGTTTTAAATTGAACAGGCTATCTAAGCAGTCCTGTCATATGAAAACCCAAAAGAAGATCCCTCTGTCTTGCCTCCTTGCTTTGGCAAGATGATGACTTTGTTACCTTCATAAGAGTTAAAATCTTTGTCTTCAAGCTCAAATAACTGGTTTATAGAAAAGTAAAAGGGAAAAGATCAATAAAACACAAGTGCTCTTTTTCCTTTATTAATATAAAATTATTTTATTTACATTCCAAAACTTCCCCCCTTCTTAGTCCCCCACCCTAAGTTCTTCACCCCATCCTGTGAGAGAGTGCTCCCCTACCCAAGAGAAGTAGATGGCAAGAAATAATCAAATCAGGGCAGAAATCAACCAATTAGAAACAAAGAGAAGGATTCAAAGAATCTACAAAACTAGGAGCTGGTTCTTTGAGAAAATCAACAAGATAGATAAACCCTTAGTGAGACTAACCAGAGGGCACAAAGACAGTATCCAAATTAATCAAATCAGAAATAAAAAGAGGGACATAACAACAGAAACTGAGGAAATTAAAAAAAAAAAAACCATGAGATCCTACTACAAAAGCCTGTACACAACAAAACTGGAAAATATAGATGAAATCAATGATTTTCTAGAAAGATAGCACATACCAAAGTTAAATCAAGATCAAGTGAACTATCTAAACAGTCCAATAAGCCCTAAGGAAGTAGACACAGTCATTAAAAACTGCCCAATCAAAAAAAAAAAAAAAAAAGCTGCCCAGGGCCAGATGGCTTTAGTGCAGAATTCTACCAGATCTACAAAGATGAGCTAATACTAGTTAATATTCCTAAAACTATTCCACAAAATAAAAAGAGAAGGAACACTACCATATTCATTCTATGAAGTTACAATTACTCTGATACCTAAACCACACAAAGATCCAATGAAGAAAGAGAACTTCAGATCAATTTCACTTATGAATATCAATGCAAAAATACTCAATAAAATTCTTGCAAACCAAATCCAAGACCATATCAAAACTATCATGCATCACTATCAAGTAAGCTTCCTCCCAGGGACCATGCAATATATAAAAATCCATCCATGTAGTACACTATATAAACAAAATCAAAGAAAAAATTCGCATGATCTTCTCATTAGATGCTGAAAAAGCTTTTGACAAAATCCAACATCCCTTCATGTTAGAAGTCTTGGAGAGATCAGGAATTCAAGGTCCATACCTAAACATAATAAAAGCAATATATAGCAAACCAAAAGCTAACATCAAGTTTTAGGAAAAAGCAGCTAAGACTAAGGGCCATTTGAGCACAGCATGGAAACCTAATGCTGTAGAATCTTTCTAAAATATGTACATATATGAAGAGGATCTAAATGAAGTTGGCCAATAATGTTGAAGACAGAGCATCAACTGGACATCTTTTGGCACCAAATGAAGCTTCCAGGGTTGGCATTGGGTTACATCTGATTGAGTCGTTGACCAAAGTGGTCCAGTGTAGGCATCCTCAAACAACCCAGGTTGTTGCACGACAATAGGTTTGCTCTCCACAAACTGATGGCAAGACCTTGTTACTGCAGACAACACATACACAGTTCTTTGAACATAGGCAGACTGAGCTGATGCCTGTGTAGAGCCTACCCCTACATTCTAGCATCTCTAGCACAGAAAGGTACTCTACATGATTCCTAAAGGAAAATGTAAACACAGGGCCAGCCACAAACCCTTTGTCTACAATGGTGTCCTGCTAGGGCAATGGTGGCACGGAGCATGTGGGAGTGACCAACCAATATTTAATTTGACTTAAAACCCACTCTAGGAGTTGGAACCAATACCTAACACTTCCTGGGTGATAAGAACTGAGACCAGGTGGCCCAGGAATCTAGGGTAAAATCAAATACTGTTCTTAAAAGAGTTGCAATAAAATGACTCCTAATTACATTCTGCTATGCTCATAAATCAGTTCCTCACTCAGCCATCATCAGAGAAACTTCCTTACGCAACAAATAAGAAAACATTCAGAGTCCTACAGACAGGCGCTATGCAGGTAATGAGAGACACTCATCTTCACCGAATCTCTTCATCAATCTCTCCCCTCAGGACTCGGTGACCTGCTAAGGAGGAAGCAGAAAGAATGAAGAGCCTAAGGGGACAGAGGACATCAAGAAAACAGTGTCCTCTAATCGCTGTGAGCAAAGCTTTTATGAACTCAGAGACTGAGGCAGCATGCTCAGAGCCTACACAGGTCTGTACCGCGGCCTCTGTATACATATTATGGCTTCCAGTTTAGTGTTTTTATGGGATTCTCCAGTGTGCTGATGAGCGGACCTCTGTTTCTTGTGCCTCCTCTTTTCCTTCTGTTTGGTTTGTCCGACTCTGATGTGTTAGTTTTATCTCATTTTACTTCATTATTTTTCCCTTTGTGTTGGCTCATTTTATGTCAACTGGAAACAAGGTAGAGTTATCTGAAAGGAGGGGACCTCAGTGGAGAAAATGCTACGTAATATTTTCTTAATTAGTGATAGGATGAGGACCCAGTGCCTTGGCGGCGCCATTCCTGGGCTGGTGTTCTATAAGAAAGCAAGCCACGCTGAGCAAGCCAGTAAGCAGCACCTTCCATGGCCTCTGCATCAGCTCCTGCCTTAAGGTTCCTGTCCTCTTTGAGTTTCTGCTGACTTCCCTCAGTGATGGACTGTTACCTGGAAATATAAGCTGAAATGTAAACTTTTCTCCCCAAGTTGCCTTGGTCATGTGGTTTTATCACAGCAGTAGGACACCCCTGGAAGCCTGCTTGTTGTCTAATGAGAGACAGAAAGAAGTGGATCCATTTGGGAGGGATGATGGAGAGGAACTGGGGGAATCGTGATCAGGATATATTTTGCATGAGGACAATCTATTTTTAATAAAAGGAAAAAACAATACCAGCCACAAGAAAAATGTTATTTAAAGGGGCCAACAACTTTTAATGGATGCCCATTTTTGTATCCCAGACAATAAAACATAAATATACTGATTAATAGGAATCAAAAGAAAAAAAGGAAAGAAAAGACATAAACTTGGGTGGTCAAGGGAATATAGAGGGGTTGGGTTATAGGTGAATATGATCAAAACAGAGTATATAAAATTCTCAAAATCCTATAACAATTATTTAACTTTTCCCATTAGGGTGTAGAGAACATACTATGAGTATTATAAATGTATTTTAAATCCAAGCTGCTTCATTGACCTTTACAAAAATTGATCTAAATTTAAGCATTTATGATCTAAAATCAAAAGGACAAAAGTAAGACATACACTTATGATCCTAGTAACCTGTGTGGCAAAGCTCCAGGCCAATGAGAGACCCTGTCTCCAAAACAAAGATAACTGCAAGTCACCTGAGAAATGACACTCAGTTATCTTTTGAATTACACACACAGACACACATGCATGTACCTTACACATGCACATACCTTCATGCACAGGAATATATTATTTGTCCACTCAAGTGTACTCTGCGCACACACACACACACACACACACACACACACACAGAGAGAGAGAGAGAGAGAGAGAGAGAGAGAATAAACTTAGGCGAAATAAAGCAATGCATGTGAATATGTTAATTAGCAACACTGTGAGGAAGAAGAAATTATAAATAATTCCCATGTATAAGATTCTGGAAATTGTTAGGTAAGTCACAACGGGCTGTGATGAGGAATAATGCGCTCTGTGATGTTGGAGTCTGTAACACCTGGGGACAATGAATTGCCAGGCTCGTCCTGTGACTTTCACACACAGCTCTCATTAGACTTCAGCCAGCATGAAGCATGGACTGCACGGCTGTATTGAGGCCATTGCCCATTGTCAGTGAGGAGTGAGGCCCTTTCTGCCGATGTGGAAAGGGCCATAGGACATCACCCACAGTGCTTCTCAGACTGGGCCTTGACCCACAGCAGAGACACTGAACTGTCCCTAGCTGCTCTTTCCCAAAAGCTTTGTACATCTTGATTTCAAGGGGTACTGTCCTCCAAATCTGGGCGTCTGGCAGAAGAGACAAAGACACTTCTGAAATCTGCCACACTTGAATGTCAGAGAATTCTGATCCCAGTCTTACTGCTCGCTCTGCTCTTCCCATACACAGAGTTCAGCGGTAAATTGGCTGGGGATCAGAATGCTGAGTTACAGCCACATGGCATGCACGACTTCATTGACATGCTTCTTCACCAAGGCCTGCAGGCCTCATTTACCACATGGCATGCACGACTTCATTGACATATGCTTCTTCACCAAAGCCTGCAGACCTCATTTACCTCCCGCCCAACTCTGGATTGGCCAAGGCCTGGCAGGTTCTCCTTTACTCCTGGCTCTGGATTAAAAGGGGCTATTATTGATCATGCCTTGCCTTTGAGGTGTATTGGTTTTCCTCAGATGCAGTCAGGAGGAAAGTAGAAGTCTGGGTCACTGAAGCAGGTCGCAGCAATACTATTAATACTATAGTATCAAAATTACCTGGCAGAACACTGAGGGGAGGGGGTAGACACAAGTCAGCCTCCAAACCTCAGGATGTCGTAGTGGTTACTATGATGACAGCAGATGTCAAACGTTAAGTCCTTGGTCAGGATTCTAGGGCCTCGGAGGCTGTGCCTGTGTGTGCTATGAATGCAAGGATTCGACTTAAAGAACCCTCACACCTCTCACCTCTGACCTTACGTGTCCTCCTGGGTCAGAAGCCACCTTCAACTATAAACTCTTTCCTTTCCTTTTCATCTTATCCCCGCAGTGGGTTATTACCACTCTAACTTACATTTGGAGACCTTCAGCCACTCTGGTCTCAGAATGGAACACCCTACTAATGTAATTTTCATCTTGAAAAAAAAACTAGAACAAGGGGAAATAACAAATGCTAGCATTAACCAGAGAAAACAATAGTAATTTCATCTGCATGTTATGGTTGAGCCCCAGATTCAATGACCTCTGAATGAGATGGAAAATATAATAAGCATGATTCTGAAAATTGAATAACTGACATTATTCATAGCTCCAACTGTAATGGATGGAAACCTGTATATAAGATAGAAAGGATGTTTGCTAGTGAACTTTCCTGAGATACCACCTTAAAAAAATAGGATTATTTCTACTTTCAAATTACCAATGAAATTGTGGAATGAGGAGCACAGCTTCCAAATATGAACCATCACATTCCAAGTCAGAATTTGAAAATACAGACACTTTTAAATTTGCAGAATTAATCTTCTGTCTTCCATTCAATAATAACAAAATTGAATCTGCAAAGTTAAGTTCAGTGCATGATTTTCAACTACGTAATTATTGTTTAAAGATACATGTCTTCAATTTCTTCTTTTTCCTTTTGAAACTCAAATCCATTTCAAATCCTCTGTTAATAAGCAATTTAGCTCTCAGAGAATGGTTTCTTAGTGTTAGTAATTAAGTGTTATATTTACACAGAAGGAAATAATGAAATACGATCTCATCCAGAAAGAACATTCTAAAACATTCCATCAAGTACAGACATATGACCCTGAACTATCAGAATTTCTTTGTATAAAGCCAACACAAACTCCCAGAGCTATTTTACCAGGCAGGATTAAGAAAGCCTGATTTCTTGGAATGGTCTATGCTTTCAAGATGAGAGCTGAGGAATAGCAAACATGAATTTAAATGCGTGGCACTGCAAGTTGATTACATGAGTTTGACCTTGGGCCTTGCCAGTGTGGCTGGGGTTTTCTTCTTGGACGGTAAGTAGCTAAAGAAGAACTCTCTTCTACAGCAAGAAGCACCTGACTTTACACATACATGCATGGGGTGTCGTATAACCATGTGACAAGTACTCGGTCTGACGCTAGAAGAAACAACGCTGAATAAGATGGAGCCCGCCCTCGTGAGTATTTGGTCTGATCAAAGAAATAAGATAGTAAGAGTTTTTAATAAGCAAAGGAGACAGAATATGAGCCATTACAGAAACAAAGGAAGGACGACGTGGAGTCTTGGAGAGAGGAAACAAAAGGCATGCTTAGGAAAGAGGAAGTTATATAGCCATGTAATTCGTATCACGTTTGTTATGCACTGAACACAGTGCTGCGATTTCACTTGCAGTAAGACATGTGAGGTAAACAACTGATCCCAGCTTACAGGGCACTTTCTTGTTTTCCCACTGAAAGTCTCTTAACCAGGATGCCTCTTGGTCCTGGACACTGGCTGGTCATCTCATAATACCCCTTACAATAAACCTATGAGGCCTGTCCAGTTGTCATCTGCATCACATAAATTGCAGGCTAAATGGTTACTAACGCAGAGAGCTGAGCTCTGAAGCAGTGTTCTTATTCCTGTTGCAAGAGATAAATCTTTATGCTAAAACTGCCTTTTCAGGGCAGCGCCCCAAGCGACAAGACCATCTACACAGAGAATTGGGCACAAAATTGTGTTGCAATAAAATGTTGATCTCTGAGAATCACTAAGTCTCAGGGCATGGTTCCTGGTTGGTTTGCTCTCAAAGACACCAATGCAGTTAGCCAAACTGCCATGATCTAACCAACCATTCTCCTGTCTTTGAATCTCTAGAGTCCCACCTTCTAAAGGCTACTCTCACAAAACATAAACGAACTGAAGAAAAGCACAATGAAGATAAAAGAATGGACCTGCCCCCAAGTGATCAAAGCTCTTTTGTTTTCACTTGTTGCAGCTTTCCCCATATTTCTCCCTGTGGCAATACTTGACAATACCAAGAAGCTTTTCTTAAGCACATTTCCCTTTAGTCACCAAGCTTCAAACTTATCTTCTTTCTATTGATAATAGGTGGAAGAGGCATGGCTCCTAGACATGTCTGTGTCTGTGAGAGGTGAGAGAAGAAATAGTGCCTGGGACTTTGCTGGGTTGGGACTTTGCTATTGTTGTTGCTATTTGTAGAGTTGTTGACACAAACAAGAGTTATCTAAGAAGAAGAGTGAGGAAAATGTCTCCACCAGATTGGCCTGTAGACAAGTCTCCAGAGCCTTCTCTTGATTAATGATTGATGTAAGAAGGCTCAGTTCACTAGAGGTGAGGTGGCCCTGGCTGCTCTCAGAGAGCAGGTTGAGCAAGCCATGGAAAACAAACCATTAAGCAACATGGATTCTGCTTCAGGTCCTGCCTCCAGGTTCCTGTCCTGAGATTCTGCCCTGACTTCCCTCAGCAATAACTAAGGCATGGGAATGTAAGGTAAATAAATGCATCCCTCTCCAAGTTGCTTTTAGTCATGGTATTTGTCATAGCAATAAAAAGCAAGATAAGACACAGGGAAAATAAGTGTGTCACATGACATATAACCATGCATGTGTGTACATGAGCAGCTTTTCTCATTTTATGTTTGTTTTTCTCATTTTGTTTCAAATTTCATATTTGTTCATTGTCCTTCCTCTTTACCACCTTTCATTCTCAACCTTTAGGTGACTTATTTGGAGGATGGGTATGGGAATTGGCCATCCTATCTGTTGACAGGTATGCCCTCCATGATCAGCCTAATTCTGTCATTTAATAAGACACCAAGCAGAACGATGGCCAGGCAGAGAAAATGGCAATTTCCATGAAGAGCATTTCTCTGTTGAATTCAAGGAGATGCATTATGCAGAAACCAGAATCAGAGTCTTTGCGGTGGGAACATTCATTTAATTGCATTCTATAATGCTCCTGCCAAGTCGCCAAGCCCATACGTTCCCAAGCTCCTGTTTGTTCAAAATTGAAATCATTCCCTTTGCAAAAACAAACCATCCTTCTCCATCGGGTGCCATCTGGTTGGTCAGAACCTCTATTTCAGAGTCCATTTAATGATGAATTATATCAAAAAATTAAACAGAAACTCCATTAGTAATGTGGACAATATTCTCACACTCATGAAATATTTAATGAAAATCGGGAGCCAGGGAACTGAATTCACACACAGGGGATCTGTATGAGATGATGTTGGTTGAATGCAAATAAGAGTTTTCCAAAGGCCACTGTGAATACCAGAAAGGTGTCCTGTGCTTTGCTGTTAGTGACAGCTGTCTTGGTGGATCCCACTCACAAGACTCTGAGATATCGCAACATGTTTTTGAAGTCCAGGGGCATTATTCATATGGAAATAAACGACTGGAAGCCATCCAAAGAGCTGACACTGCCTTCTAAGGGGTCAGAGATATGAATGGACACAACACACCTATTCTTCAATGGTGAGTGGATCCGATCATAGTTAGATGACAGAGTCTTTTAAACAACAGAACCGGTAGCAGAGGGAATTTGTCAAACCAGGGTTAGTCGTGTTCCTTCAGAAAGCACAGTGACTTTTCTCTCTGTTTTATGTCCATTAAAGTGTACTCATTTGAGTTTTTGGTCAGTTAGACCACTCTATCGAGGTAAACAAGGGTATTCTAGTCTCATGTTTCCCAACTCTCTAGTAAGTGTGCAATCAGGATGCAGAAATTTGCAATGTTGCATTTGTAAAAGTTACTGAAGAGCGGCAAATGCAGCTACTACTTCTAAGGCTGGGAAGAAGAATGAAAAGGAAGTGTGGGTCCTGCAGAGCCTGGACCCAAAGCCCTGGGCTGTGAGAACAGCTGATATTAGTGTCTCCACTCAGAAAAACATTCCATAGAGCCACACAGGGCCAGACTTGTGAGATAGCAGTGTTGTGTTTTCACATCTCAGATAAAGCTGCTTCTGGGATGGTGAAATCACTAACTAGACTCAGTTGTCTTTCCTGGATGCACAGAGAGAAGAACCACCAACTGGATCACCACACCAGAAGCAGAAAGAAAACAGGAGAGAGTAAAATCAACAATGTTTTATTAGTTTATCCTGAGCACCCATAAAGATGAGGTAGAAAAGGAGAGTTGTAGCTAGCAGAACCACATCGCTAAGGTTCAAAGAGTAAAGAGGGTGACTGAAGTAAGAAATAAGGTTTTCCTAACTATCAGTGGCCCCCCTTCATTCCATTGAGTGGATGGGGTTGAACCACTGATGTGAAAACCTGACATTTGGATCTGTTCAGCTGTGTCCGTTTTGCCTCCTTTCGTCCACTGTCTGCTTGTTCATCTGAGCATTGTCACCCTGCTCCTTTGGGCACTGCTTTTAGAAGGACTTGTGAGTTCCCATGTGTAAGTTAAATGTGGTCTATAAGCTCCCTGTAGCACTCTGGTCCTACAGGACCCTAGTCTAGGCAGCCAGAGAAGAGGGATTAGACAAGAATTTACACACACACACACACACACACACACACACACACATCCAATTTCAGGGACCATGTTTCCTTAGAGTGAGCTGGCTCTATGGTCAGTTACCACTTTGTTTGATGGTCAGTCTCAATCATGAGCTACAACCATCAGCTTTGGTGAAAATAAATGAAAAATGCTGTCATCCTTTGAGGTATAGCTGAATTTAAAATACTGGATCTCTTACCTCTATTCTTGTCCTCTAGAAAGATGGGTTGGGTTACTTTGTCAGCTGTAGAGTTTGTCACTTATAAAACACCTGTCCAGTTAGGTCAGAAGAGTGAAAGATAGGTCTCATGTTTGGCAGGGTTTTTGTTTGTTTGTTTGTTTATTGTTTGTTTTTGTCCTGAAGATCTTCCTGTATATGACCCTAAACTTTCCTTAAAATCATAGAATTAGTGTGCCAGACTTCATTTGTTGATTCAAAAGATAGTTATGAGGCAGCTACTAGGATCTAGGTGACTGTCTGTGCACAAAAAGACACCACTGAACAAATAATTACTCTTGGCAGGCACCTTTTATTTGGGGAGAGTAAACCAATAAATGATTGCATTTATATACAAATAAACAGTGTAATGTACTAGATAGCACGATACATATTTATGAGTATGTAGGAATTGAACTTAAACTTTTAGTACTTTTAGGAGCTTAGAGTTCTTGAAAGCCAGAAGCCTGGGTTCAGTAAACAATTCTAGTCCCCTATATGGCTGCAACTTTACCAGTAGGTCTATCTAGTCTGTTTTCACATTGACTTCTGGGGCATAGTTACAGAGTTTGTTCCTTACTATGTGTTGTTCTCCAGTGACATGCTTACAACTTGTCAGCTGGTTCAGCCTGAGAGAAGGATCCTATAGAAAGAAACCAAAATAAGGCTGACACAGTGGGACAGACATACCACTGTTTCTGTTGTATTCCATTAGTCACAGTGCAGATAACATGTGTGATGCAAACACTCCAGGCATGGGTGTCTGAATACAGGGATCATCCAGTGGCTTTGGTTGGTGCTAAAAAGAAAATGGAAAGACAAGGCTGAATGCTTCTCTTGATGTCAAGTGTCAGAGACATTCATTCATAGCACAAAGGAGAACCAAAGAAAATGAAGAACAGTTGTATGGTTTGCTTTCCAAAAGACCTTATTCCATGGTCACCTCTCCACCCTAGGGTCACATTCTCTCATCTTCTCTCCATAGGAGTCATTGAGCTGCAGCCATGCCCCCACAATCCTCAACTTCACTCTGACAGCTCTCCTTGCTGTCTTGTTTCTTCCTCTTCTACTGTAGGACACATCCTTCACTCCTGCAGATGGCTACTCACCTCTAGACCCCAAGAAACAACTGTTAGAGACCATTAGGGAAGCGATCCAGTTATCTGTTTACTTTCTCTGTATTCACTTTCAAGAACTAACTCCAACTGCTGTCTAACATTATTTAACAACAACAAAACTAAGCACCAATTATCTGAGTGGATTTATATAGCCTCTTCAAACATGCGAATCTACTTATTTTGTATATCAGTTGTCTTCAGACACGCTTGGTTTGGGAAGCACCATATGGAACAAAAATCTGTGGCAACTTATTGAATGGGAACATTTTGTGAGAAAAATATTTTTGTTCCCATGCAGCAATGTTTCTATTAAATTGCTTCTAAGTGTTCAAAAAAGAAATAAAATCCTCAAAGTGGCAGCAGAATAGCCCAAGGAGTCTAGAAAGTATGAAAAACAGAAATCTTATTTAGATAATGAAAAACAGATATGGATATTTCTTCTTCATATGCCTTTTTAGCAAAGTGTTTTCTTTCTCAATTACATCACATGCCCTGGTGTCCCAGCAGTACTGTTCTAGAGGCAGCCATTCATATAAAAGGACAGTTGGCCATTCACAGAATGATGCCCCCTTCTAGCTGGGAACTTAACCATGAGCCCAGAGGCAGCATCTCTTTCATCTCATTCCAGAGGTCCCACATGGATCCAGCTTGTTATAGCTCCCAAAATGTATCCCTGAGAACGTCAAGTACCGAAACTCTGCAAACTGTACTCTGCACGCACATCACTGAATGTTTTATTAAGTGTGAGTTCTGATTCAGCAGGTTCAATAGTGGAGCCTAAGATCCACCATTTCTAACAAACTCTTGGGTGATCCGTAGAAGGAGTTACTCATGTTCAAGGCAAAGTTCAAAATACCTACGCACTACCGGTCTAACTACCTCCAGAGACTTTTCTTATTTCCTTTCAAAAGAGCTGATTTAAAAATCAGCCTAGTGAGGAGCTTTATAATAACCCAAACCAAACTTATTATATCAATTTGCAAAGTGATTCAACCAGTTATTATCCCACAATGCAACATCAATTCCAGGTCTCTGATCATACCCTCTTATTAGTCTGAAGAACATTATACATTCATTATGTATTCATTATACATTTTCATAGTAATTGTTTTGCCAAAATGCATGAGATAAAAAATCCAAACAAAACTAGAACCTCATCTACCTCTGTACCTGATGTTCTGTGTTTCACAGGTGCAGCTTTAGAGCATTATTCTTTAGACTAGAGGAGAAGGAAAGAGGACACAAAGTTTGGAGGGACAGAAGAAACAGGGTTAGATCTGGGGGCTGTAAGATTCAAATTACATTGTATTAAATTATAAGAGAAGTAATAAAAATGTTATAGAAAATACATTGTAAATGATTGGGATCAGTGGAAAATTTCCTGGCTTGTTACCTCTAAAGTAGCTATAACTCCAACTCCTACCTCAAAATACAACCCCATCCCACTCCCAGGACCCTCACCCAGATCCAAGTAGGAAGATCGCATTTGTGCCCAGATCACTTTTGAGATCCAATGACTAGGTCCTCACAGCAGCTGAGCTTAGCTCGAATGAACATGATTATCTCCATTACAATTTGAAAGGTTGGAAGGAATAAACACATTTCACCTTCAGCCAGCCAGCTGCTGCCCACTGGTCCTGTCAGCCCCTGCATATCACACATGCCAGATCTCAGTGCACCCTTCTCTCACAGACAGCCACACTCAAGTAAACTGAATATTTTTTGTCTTTGGGGGGTTGAAACCATCACAGATCTGAAATTCAATCAATGTGGGCCTCCTGCCTGGCTCAGTTCATCAAGATGGGCACCACAGACCATCAAACATATCAGTAATGATCAAGCAGATGAGAGGCTCTTCAACCTGACCATTCCTCAGGGCAAAAGTGGTTACAACATCAGTTGAATAACATAAAAGTGGGCAGTCACCAGTGTTAATGCTACAGTCTGTGCCACCTCTTGTGTTCTACCCTGTGGCTTGTAAGGTTGAGAGGAGTAAACGCATTTCACCACCAAAGACTCAGAGTCTGTAGAGGTCATGTAACTAGTAAATGGCAGGACCACAGTTTGCATTTAAAACTTTAATCTCAAATCCCCATGCCCTAACTACTATTTTGCCCCATGTATGACTAGGTGACAGTTTTGATCCTAGAGTTAGTGGCAAGATCTGAAAACACTTCCTATGCGACACAATCCTAAGCCTTAACGCTTTTGTTTCTTAGCCCAAACATGCTGACTTTAAAATTGGAAAGGATACATCCCAAACCTAATCTGGGGACAATGTGTGCTACAGTGAAAGCTTTCTGGGGACAACACAGGAAATAAAGGGGAGGCTAATTGTGAGGAGTTCCAAATTCCCATCCTTCTGAATTGCTTAGACTCTTCTGTGGTCTATACATTGCCAATTTAATCTTAAAGGCAGGCCAAGTCTAAAGAGCACCAAAGTTGGGAGCCTCGGGCTCATCCTAGCCTAGCCACCTCTGGGGGGTTGAGGGCCTCAGACCCCTTGCACCTCAGTTTGTCTTGAGAAAGTGAACAATGAGAACTACATCAAGGGTCAAGTGAAGTCACATTGGTGATACTCTGTGACTACATCGCCCTAGGAAGGATCTCTCCTATGCATGACGTTACTGGACTAGGGAGCAGGGAGTGGGTTCAGGGATAGTTATTAGGACGAATAAGATTAAGAGGGGGCAAAACAAGAATTTCTTAGAGCCTACATCATGTTGCAACCTGCAGGAAAATTCCCAACAATCACCCTACCCTGGGAAAGGGCTTGAATGTTCCCAAAAATCGGATGTTTTTTTTTTCTATTTCCCCTTAGGAAAGTTGGCATCACCAATGAAGACACTTTGGGAAAAGGAAGCGTGTGTGGTCCACTAATGTTCAGCCCTCTCCCAGAAGGACCAGGGAAAAAGCAATCTTAGGATTTACCTCCTGGGAATAAACCAGAGACTGTTTCCTGAACCAATAGCCTGGGAGTTAACCAGGCAACAAAAGCATCTTACATAAATCTATCCATCATGGTCACTGAAATCCAGCACTGTAACTAAGGAACCTGAAAATTTAACACGGTGGAACAGAGAAACCCATACAGCAACCTATGGGTTGCAACCCTTTGGGGGATCAAACAACTTTTTCAGGGGTTGCAAATCAGTCATACTGTATCTCAGATATTCACATTATGGTTCATAACAGTAGTAAAGTTACAGTTATGAAGTAACAATGTAAAGGATTTATGGTTGGTTCTCCTCACAACATGAGGAACTCAATCCGGTTGTAATCTACAATCTAGCTCTTTCTGTATTGTTTATGAAGAGTGAACTCTCTTTCCTTAGTTGGGAAATGGGCTGTAAGAAATAGACATGAATCAAACAAGGAGATATGTCAACATCGAATTAATAGCTGTTATTTGGATCTTGGGGTTCACCTTGAATGTGTAGACAGGTGTAGTCCCTAATATTTTACCTTTTTCAAAGACTAGGGAAAATTCTAGAAAAATAGCCTCACAGTTACAGCCATCCATTTTTATTTCTTTAAAAGTCACTCAGCAGTAAAGACCCATGAGGACCTAAAGATGGATGAGACCAGTAATTGCTCTGCTGTGCCATGTCAGTGACATCCTTCACATTCTCTATTACGGAACAGTTTTAAGGACATGAGTATCTATTGCTGTAAAATTATATAAAAAAATGCTGCCTTTTATCCTGCACTAGATCTGGCACTGCAGTGCCTCAAGACATCTTCTAGATGTCTTCATCTCAGTCAGCAAAGCATCCCACCTGCTTTGCTCTATCCCATATCACACTGCCAATGGCTACTTTCTGAGCCTAGCAGCAATCTTTCTACCCATCTACCTCCCAAGGCAGGTTACCACACACCAGACATGCACATCCCAATTGTGTGGCGGGCTAGCGTGTCTAGCCACTACACACTCTCTTGAACTTAAATCACCACATGAAAGAACACACAGCACAATAACCTCTGATCCAATTGATAAGATATAATTGCCCACCTAGACATACAAAGACCTGTACACATCCATCCCTTAAGAATATTCATAACAACCTGTAAATGTGCAGGTAAGAATCTTAACCTCCACCTCCATGTTCTCTATACTGCTTCTCTCCCTCTCCTCTGCTCTCTCCCTCCCATTTCCTCCCCTTCTCTAAAGAGACTGTTAGATGGCTTGGAAGAGGAAAATTAAAATTGTTTTGAGATTTCACATCACCCCTCTCAGAATGGCTATCATCAAGAACAAATGACTGCAGATGCAGGTGCCCCTGTAAAGGAGCCCTATTGGTGAAAATGACATATGTGGCCTCTGTGGAAATTAATATGGAGGTTTCTTTTAAAATTAACAGAAATAGACACTGAAAATAGAACTACCACACAGCCTAGGAATACCAAAAGATGCTAAGTCAACAGGGCCATGTGCACATCGATGCTGTCTGCTGCACTGGTCACAGCAGCTGAGGATAGGAGCTGGCCTCATGTCCAATGGCAGATGGATAGATGATGGAAATGTGGCCCATATGTGCACTGGAATTTTATTCAGTTATGAAGATAAGAGAAATCATGGCATGGGCCGGAGAATGGAAAACCTGAAATCATTAGATTAAGCCAATTACAGCAGATTCGGCCAGACAAATATGACATAAATTTTTATGTAGTGTGGAATCTAAATTTCAAAGTGTGTGTGTGTGTGTGTGTGTGTGTCTGTCTGTCTGTCTGTGTCAGCAGGGGTGGGGGAGGGGATCAGAAATGGAATTGTGGAAGAAGAATGAACTCAAGAAAGCAAGGATGGTGTGGAGAACAGAATTCATGTGGCACGAAAGGGAATGTCATTTGCTTGGAGAAAGGTAACCAGAAAGAGGAGAGCAAGTGGGACAAGGAAGGGAAGTGCTGGAGGGGTGGACTCTAACACACACACACACACACACACACACACACACACACACACACACACACGTAACTGCCATCATGAAACCCAGCATTTTGTGTGCTAACTTTGGGGGGGCTTGACAGATAGGTGTCTAGAAAGCAAGCACAGAAAACCAAGAGCAGAGCTCCAATGCCCCGTTTGTCCCTGCAGCTCCTCCCTCTAAGAGCTGTGGAAACTGCTGTCGGAGAAGCATCTTGCTGTCCAGGGTGGGACGCGCTGCCAAAATTCTGTTGCAAAGTTAGAGTTGGTTCCACATCTTTGATCTGTGTGGAAAGGATCTCAATATCCTCTTGTTCTCATTTCCCTGTCATTGCTCTGGATTCTTTTCTCAAAAACAAATGTTTTTATCTCTGAATTAATTTGTGTTCATTTGGAAATTTTCCTTCATTTCAAAGTTTCCTAGCCAGGTCCTGTTGGAAGTGGAATTAGAAAACAATGGTGGGTTCGGCCACCAAAAAGTTTGGCAGCTAGCCTGTGGCTATAGGATAAAACTGCATAACTCTGTCCCACAGGGAGAGTTTCCCAAAGCAGCCAGATTCTCCTCTGGAGTCCAACATTCTGAACCAGCGCTGGAGCACATTGCAAGGGATGTCAGTGCTTCGAGGGCCTCTCAGAATCCTGCCTGGGATGTGTGATACTATTTATTTATTCATGCAGTTTCCTTAATGCGTCCTAAAGCATGGTGCATTGCAGACAGCCAAAGGCATTCTGTCCTCCTCCCCAAGAGAGCTATTAGCACATAATCACTGATTAGAAGTGAATGTGAGGAGAAAAAAGAACCTACTTGTGAAAAAGTTGTGTGGAGAGAATGCCACATTCGCAGGGAGGCAAGTGATGGGCTAGATGTAATCAGCTGGGATCTCCTAACATGGCGGGATGAGTTCTACAGCCTGTCAAAAGCCAAACCTCCCCTGATCCTCACTGAATCTGAATACTCTCTCTCTCGGCCCTGTGTAGGTAAGCTTTCACTGAGAAAGCTCAGCTTGCTGCTGAGAAAGTAGCTGCTTTAGGGACTGGCTCCCCAGTTACTGGGTGAGAGTGAACCTTTTAATTATCCTTTGGTTCACAGTATACCTTCCTGGCGTCTTCTGAGGAAACTACTCCAAACTGAGAGTAAAGCAGGGTTTCTCCAAGTGTGGCTCCTAGAAAGGGGGTCCTTGCATTATGTCCACGAGGAAGGAATTTTACAATCAAAGAAGTCACCATACTGCACAAAGTGGCAAACTCCCAGTTGCTGGGTAGCTGCAGTATTCACACTCACTGGAGCCACATGCGACAGGTTCCTGATCATCTGGAATAGAAGACGTGGACTAATGGTGAGGTCTGCAGGTCAGGGCTGGACATTGGTTTTCCTCTCCAGAACACTGAGTCCTGCTAATTCTGCCACAGTGTATAAGGTCACGTTGCAGAGGAAAGAATAGCTTCCCCTGATTTCTTAGACCTATGTTCCACTCCTCTGTGGATGACTTCCAAAGCAACCCCAAGTGGCTCTCCAAGTAGCAGACCTTCATGTCTACAAAATAGAGTCCCATTATAGAAAATTTCAACCAAGACTAGAAATGGAGGCATGAGGTATTCGCAGTGGCTTCAGGACACAGCCACTCACGTTCACCACCAGTGTTGATGAAGCAATGACCAGGAGCTATACCCCAGAAATCTCTGTCCCTCACAGCTCCATGCACTAAAACACGTTGAATAAATGATTAACAAGTGCATGAGGTCTGCCTTACAACACCACTGCCTGCTTTCCTCTGGCACCCAGGGGCCTTCCATTTCACCCATGGTAGCCTTTGCCCTATCACAGAGTTGAGACTCAACATCATTAAGATACTCAGAAAAGCAGGTGTTGAAGCTTAGAGTGGAAGGGAGCATCAGTCTGCCTCTCTAAGACCTCACAATGCAATACGAGGAGTTTGATGGACCACAAGTATCCAGGGGAAGATTAGAGTAACCCAGCCAGTCATTTCTTGTCCCTCATAGACTTTTTTATTAGATATTTTTTATTTACATTTCAAATGTTATCCCCTTTCCCAGGTCCATAAACCCCTTATCTCATCTCCCTCCCCCTGCTTCTATGAGTGTGTTCCCCCAACCACCCACCCCTTCCCACCTCACTGCCCTGACATTCCCCTACACTGGGGTATCCAGCCTTGGCAAGTCCAAGGACTTCTCCTCCCATTGATGCCCAACAAGGCCGTCCTCTGCTCCATATGCAGCTGGAGCCCTGGGCCTGTCCATGTGTCCTCTTTGGATGGTGGTTTAGTCCCTGGGAGCTCTGGTTGGTTGGTATTGTCATGATTATAGGGTTGCAAACCCCTTCCATACAGCCAGCAGCACTGTGTGTGTGATCTTTCTCCTTATCCTGTAAGCTCTATAAGGTCATGAGTATTTGCTGTGATCCCTAATACATCCCAAACACTCAGACAATAGTGGGTCTACTGACACTAATCCTTATCAAAGCTAGAATCACATGTTTACTTCTTTCTAGGAACTAAGCCAAGTGCTTTCTAATCGTTAGTTCAGCTATAACAACAAAAGATGCAGAAACGTCCAGTGTCAATGGACAGACTGTAGGCCTGAGCACCCTGATCACAGTGACGGCATCTTTGACCACTCCTCTCCCTGTTGAACCACTCCAGCCACATCTCTGTGTCCCCCATGGTTCATTGTGATAAACATTTGTCAAAGAAACACAAGGACAACAGTGCAAACCGAATGATGCCTCCATACCACTGCCTCAACCTGTAGTCTCAAATCTTGAAAGATTCGGTGTTTCAAACCCCCAACATGAAACCAGGGTTAATGAAGCCATTCTGGCAGGATTGCCCAGTGAGACATCACTCTGAATCCCTGCCCAGCCAAGCAGCTAACAAGAGATTTATTGACAAGAAACTGAAGTCCTCAGAGAGAAATGGGATCTTCCTTGACTTCTTAAGTGAAATACGAGTTGGGCAAGACAGACAGCAGATTGCTACCTCTGGCTGCAGCTCTTTGTGTGGTTTCTGTCTAGTGAGGTTGAAGTACTAGACCACAAAAGAGCCGCTACTCCTCCCCTTCATCCCACAGTCCAGACAGAGGCCTGAAGCCTGAGGAGTATGGGATACAGCTCTTTGGTTCATGGCGAAAGCTTGAACCATTAGGATCAAACCTGTGTACATCAGGAAGTGTATGTACTCACCCCAGGGATTCCATGTGGCATGAAAATTGATATTCACAGGAGTGGGGTAAGTGTACCCCTGTCGTGTAATTAGAAAGTGTGTCTTAGAATTATCATAGTGAATTCTCTTCTACAAACATCCATCTCCTAGGGGTCTAAGACTTCAGTAGACACTGTTTGTTTCTGCATTGCTTAATGGTAGCAAAGCATCAAGTAAGTGTAGCATTTCCATTCACACTGAGCACTTGCCTTCCACTCATTTTTGTTTTGATCTCAACGAAGAACGTGAAGCATAGCAGGGTTCTTTGTTTCTCTATTTTCCTTTTCCTCTTTTTTCTTTCCTTTTTTCCTTTTCCTTTCATTGTTTCTCTGTCTTTCTTTTCTTTCTGTTTTGTTTGTTTATTTGGTTGGTTGGTTGGTTGGCTGGTTGGTTGGTTGGTTGGTTGGTTGGTTGGTTGGTTGGTTGGTTGGTTGGTTGGTTAGTTGGTTGGTTGGTTGGTTGGCTGGCTGGTTGGTTGGTTGGCTGGCTGGCTGGCTGGCTGGCTGGCTGGCTGGTTGGTTGGTTGGTTGGTTGGTTGGTTGGTTGGTTGGTTGGTTCATTGGTTGGTTGGTTGGTTGGCTGGCTGGCTGGCTGGTTGGTTGGTTGGTTGGTTGGTTGGTTTGTTGGTTGGTTGGTTGGTTGGTTGACTGGCTGGCTGCTTTTTTAGTTGGTTGGTGGGTTGTGTTTCTTGTCTGTCTTTGTTTCGTTTTAGATTTTGTTTTTTTGTTGTGTTGTTTTGTTTTTTGTTCTGGGGTTTTTTTAAAATTTTTTCTTTGAGAGCCTTCTCTATAGACCAGACTGAACTTGGAGAATCTGAACTCAGGTCCCCGAGTGTGGAGACTGTTGGCATGTACTACCATGTTGAGTTTAAGATTTGTTATTCATTATGCCTTTGTCACAGCTGAGGAAGCCAGGGTTCTGAGAGTTGGTACTGGCAACTAAAGGTCACCAAGTGCTCAGATTATCCCAGGCAGTATGTGAAGAAGTCCTTTCTTTCCACACCAGCCATGTAAGGTAAAGACAACATCGTAACATTAGCATCACACAGGCCAGGGGATTAAAGCTGCAGAGGATAATTCTTAGTTTCCCAAATGAAGCCTTGCTATGTAAAGTAAGCCAAACCTTTGCACTGGTTCAAGACCATACTGTCAGAAGAGGTCATATGATCACCTCAAGGACACGCAACTCTCCTCAGAAGACTTGGAGTTCTTGCAGCTCTCCTGGCTGCTCAAGGAAGTTATTAATTACTATGAGGAGTGTCCTGGTTTTCTAGCATTTATCATCTGTTAGCAAAACAAAGGCAATACAGAGCTAGTATCAAAGCCAGCATTTGCCCTCAAGCCTGATGATTGGATCTGCAGATAGAAGATGTTGTTTGTGTTCAGAATATAAAGAAGTTCCATTGGTCACACAGGCTGCTGTGCATGAGTTTGGGAGATTCAGTGTGCGCGACTGCTTGGCTCACTTTGCTACACTGTGTATTGCCCACATCAGTAGCTCGTAGGTGGTGCCTACATCCTTAGCCCTTTGTATTTCAGTGGGACCATGTGACTTGCTTTGGAGACTAAGCCATGGGTGAAGGGAACTCCTACTACTCATGAATAAAACCAAGAAAACCACAGGAGAATATGCTAAGTGCTTGTCTCTTTTTCTGAGAAATACTCTGATGGAAAAGCTTTTTGTCAGCTGGAAGTCTAAGTTTCTTTTAGAAAAAAAAAAGCCTCCCAGTGACCTGCATTAGGTATTTATTATGGGAAGGATGTTACTGTAACATAACTCAGCCTCTTCTAACCAACATGAAGGTGTGATAGCATTTGAAGGGAGGTTGGGTTATAAACCTATAACACACCTTGACAATCCTGTAAAAGAAATATGGGCATAGAAGAAGTGCAAGAGAGAGCAGACTTCCTTGGTCAGTAGGTTTGGGTTGGAAGTTGGGGTTGATCAAACATGAGTTAGAGATTTGGTAGGATAGGGTCATGAGGAGACCTCTGTGCCACAGCTGAGGTTAGACACAGCCGGAGGAAGTTGCAAAGTTAGAGATGAGTTCATATCGTCCTGGAGGTAGGGATGGCATTGTCAGATTATACCACCAGTGGGTCATATATGGACAGCTCTGTCAATACATGTTCACAACTTTAGCCGACTGCAGATGGAAACAGTGTGGTGGTGACTGACTGACTTTCTGAGAAACTGAAACCAGAAAAATAAGTCAGGAGAATCTAAGACCAAAGTCTAAAAAGCCCATACTTTTGATAGTCAGACCCAACTATCACAGTTTGCAAGTATCAAAGCAAGATTTTTGAGGTGAGAAGTTTATATAAGCCAAGCCACAGGAAATAATCCACAAGCACCCACAGAGGATTTTATTCCCACAGGACCAGCCCAGAGCCTTTTCCACAACTTAATTTGGACATATCCTTTGTAGCCAACCGTACTTAGCCGGTCTAGAAAAACCTAAAAAAAGAAAAATAAGGCAAGATGAGATACAGCCCGTCAACTAGCCTCACTAAGACACTCTTCCTGGGTCTAGCATCCGTCTTTGTTATGTTGTTATGGCCATAATCCTTATTTATTTATTATTTTATCATAAATATTCGTTGACTAACTGATAAGTGCCAGAAACTATACCATCTCAGGAACATAATAATGAGAATTTAAACATGTTACTTTAAACTCCTCAGAGTCCAAGTCTGAAAGAAAAGCAAGAGACATACTTTTGTCATTTCTTACTGTCTAATTATAAACTGTGATAAGATGCCGAAGATGTCCAGGCTCTCCTAGAATATGTAGAGAGCCCCAGGTATCTGGAGTTCAAAGCAAGAGACAAGAGACACAATGCTGTGGGGGTATGTTTGCCAATTCCCTTACATGACCAGTGAGGATAGGAGGAAGAGCCCAAGGAGACACACACACACACAGCATCTTAAAGAACAGGCTGAAAATGGGCTGCAGCATAGCATGTGGGATGCTGGGGCTGGACTGCTGTGGGTTCAAGGCCAGCCTGGCTTACATAGCGAGACCAAATAACAACACACATTCTGATTGGCTGTGGGTTTATGGTAACCCAGCTAAAGTATGGGAAGTTGCAGCTATCCAAGTAATTCGTTGAACTGGTTTGTTTGCGGCTGTGGAGGGGATGGGGCAGCTAGCTTTATAGGGAGGCAAAGGTTAGAACAGAGGCAGAAGGAACACCCTTCCAGAGCCTGCCCCACATGTAGCCCATACATATACAGCCACCAAACTAGATAAGATGGATGAAGCAAAGAAGTGCAGACCGACAGGAACCGGATGTAGATCGCTCCTGAGAGACACAGCCAGAATACAGCAAATACAGAGGCGAATGCCAGCAGCAAACCACTGAACTGAGAATAGGACCCCCGTTGAAGGAATCAGAGAAAGGACTGGAAGAGCTTGAAGGGGCTCGAGACCCCATATGAACAACAATGTCAAGCAACCAGAGCTTCCAGGGACTAAGCCGCTACCCAAAGACTATACATGGACTGACCCTGGACTCTGACCTCATAGGTAGCAATGAATAGCCCAGTAAGAGCATCAGTGGAAGGGGAAGCCCTGGGTCCTGCTAAGACTGAACCCCCAGTGAACTAGACTGGTGGGGGGAGGGCGGCAATGGGGGAAGCATGGGGAGGGGAACAACCAGAGAGAAGGGGAGGGGAAGGGGTAGGGGGATGTTGGCCCAGAAACTGGGAAGGGGAATAACAATCGAAATATAAATAAGAAATACTCAAGTTAATAAAGATAAAAAAAATGTCGTGTTGGTACAACCCAGAGGTGCCTATGCATCTCACAGAGTTGTTTTTGGACGGTCTTCGAGGGACCGCCTTAATTAAGTTAATTAATGTGGGAGACCCTCCACTGTGGTCAGTATTACTCCTCAGGCAGTGCCTGAGACAGTCTGTGTGGAGACATCAAAGTGGGCAAGCCCCTGCTTCTCTCTGCTCCCGACTGCGCGTACCACGTGACTGGTTGTTTTAAGTTCCCACAGTTCGGATTCCCTGGCTATTATGGACTGTAAGGTGGAATTACGAGCAAAAATAAAAACTACTGTTGCTATTTGTCAGGGTGTTTTATTATGGCAAAGAAACGAAACTAAAACATAGGTGTGTGGATTAGAAGGGTGTGCGTACAAAGTCACAAAGCTGATACAAGTCTGGGAGCTGTCGATGGGGCTGAAAAGACACCAAGATGTGTTTAGTATTACGGGTCACGCAGTTGTGTAGATGATGTTGGTGCTCAAAGGTATCCTTTGACACAGGGGAAGCTGGGTGTGGGACAACAGAAGGCAGCTAATTAGACTTTAAAACCATGGAAATACCAATGGAAAGAAAGAAGAGCTAGGCCCACTGATGATGTCACTCTCTAGTCCACTGATAAAGAGAACTGAGTATGCGTGTGTGTGTGTGTGTGTGTGTGTGTGTGTGTGTGTGTGTGTACACACGCTCGCGCGTGTGCAAGCACACACATGTGTGTGCATGCATACACGTGTGTGCATATGTGTGATTACATGCATATGTGTGTACTCATGCATGGGGAAGCCAGAAGTCAACAGTGAATGTCTTCCTCCGTAGCTTACTGCTGCTCTGTAAAGACAGGTGGGTCTCACTGAACCTGAAGATAAGGTATTTATTTATTATTTGAGAGCTGCATACATGGTTTTTATCTTATTCATCCCACAACTATACCCCTCCAACTTTTCCAGGCTCTCCCGACATTCCCTGAAAACTTCATTTTCTTTGTGATAACTCAGAGCCCAACTAAGGCTTCCCGCGTGTACATGGGAATGGGGCCACGAACTGGAGAGTGGTCCATCTAACAGGGACTCTGCTCATAGAGAACTAACTGTCCCCTCCCTAAGCCACCAACTGACTTTTTTATACAGTGCTGTGGATCCAAACACAGCTCTTCATGAGCACACAGCAAGCGCTTTACAGACGGAGCCAACTTTCCTGCCCAGTTCTTATTTTTTAGTACTTACATTTTAGATTTATTTTATTTTATTTTATTTTGTTTTATGAGTGTTTTGCCTATATGTATATACGTTTGTCATTTCATGCCCTGGTGTCCACAGAGGCCAGAAGATGTAAGATCCCCAGAAACTGTAGTTATGGATTTTTGTGAGAACCTGGGTCACCTGCAAGTGTAATGAAGTCTGTTCAGGACTGTGCCAGCTCTCCAGCCCAGGATGGCATTGGCCCCTCTTTTCCATGCCCCCCTCGAGAATGCTGAGTTTTAGGAATGACACAGTCTTTCCAGATCCCTAACTGATGGAGCTAGAATAAGCCTGTCACTCTCTCAGCCCATGAGCTACATTGGCAACAGATCTCATTCCAAGTTCACAACCGCAGCATCTGACCCCATCAGTTTCCTCTGGGTTTTTACATCTTATGCGTGCTAAACCCAGCTTTGGCAGTTGACTTAGGATCCACAATAAGAACTTCTTACAGGAATAGACAGAGAGTCGCGGCAAAATTGGGAACTGGAGCACAGTTAATGGTTTGGGGTTTTCCATTGTTTATAGGAGAATCCCATTGACATCTCAGAGGAACACAGGAAGTCAGAGTTCCAGAAAACAAGTCATTTCTGGCTAAGGAAATCAAGGAAAAGTTTCCTGGGAAACTTGTGCTCACTTGCCTGTGGAGTTTGGTCAAGTGGTGATCGGAAGAGACAGGAGAGTCCAGGGATAACAATGGCAACGGCAGGTCCAGCAGATGGGAAGCTAGGTGACGTTTCTCAGCCCTCCTCCAAGGTGTCCCTGTTGTGAACACATAACCCTTATCTGATTTTATTTAGTGAGGCTGACTGCCATCTTAGAGAAATCTTTCGGAAGCTTCCATGGGCATCTGAGGTATGTCCATGTTGGGAAGAAGTCAAGCAGGGTTGAGCACCATGCAACAGCTGTTTCCCTTTCATCTGCTTTCTTCTCTTCTAGATCTATACGTGAGACCTTTGTCCTAGAGAGGGCACCTGTTCCTTACACACATTTCTCTACCTTTAAGTATGCTGCATCTTCCATAAGAAGTCCTTCCTCCTCTTCCACCTTCTGTCCAAATCCGACACACCCTTGAGGAAGTTCAGAGGCCAGGTCCACAGTAGACTCTTTCCAATCCCAAGCTTCACAGGTAGCTCCTGTAGATCAACACGGCACTGCAGCTACCTCTCATCTGCTGCAGCCTTCCTGCCCAGGCTCAGTAGGACTTGATTGTGCTGCTCCTCGAGTCCAAAGTCCGTGTCTGATTCCTCTTCAGAGACCCCAAATGTCCCAGCACATAGAGTAAGAGCCCCATAAACGGGCAGCGACCAGAGCACTGAGCCAAACTCAAGAGCACTGAGCAGGGCTCGAGCAATCAGAGCTCTGAGCTGGACTCGGGAACTCCAGGGCCTGCATTACCGCTTTGACATAGAACTATGAAGCACACGGGATGGGGAGCCACTGTACCCATAAACCACTTCTCTTCCGTTGCCTGAAACCGCAACACAAAATTCTGAGCACCTAGCGGTTTAGAGCCAAGTTTCCTTTTAGTTGTTTTTCTAAATTCTGCAGCTGTATGTTGTACAAACTGCTTCACATTGGCGCTACCTTTGGGGCTCAATGTGCTCCACTAGGTGGTAGAGGATAGACTGCGGGGTTGGGGGAAGCACTTATTTCCCTGCCGAGTAGCCTTCCCCGTGATGTTCAAGTGGTATTGTGTTCTGGCCTATACGTCCTTATGCAAGTACATGTGTGGACAGGACATTGGACAGGCACATCTGTCATAAATGTATCATGTCAGCTTTCTATTTTGAAACATTATTGTTTTGACTCATTCAGAAGCTGAGAGAGTGGGAGACACGGAGGATGGGGTGGAGGGGGGCGGTATTCTAGTCTCCAGTGGTAATCATGTTACCAAAAACCACATGTTTATCTTTCTCATTTATCCAAACCCCAAACAGCCCTCTGCAGCAAATCACATTTAAGTAGAGCAGATTATTCAATCTGTAGCATAAACTTCTAGCTGCATCTTGCTGAAGAGCAGCCTCTGTGGGTAAATAGAAATCTCATTAGAATAGCAACATTTGGAGAAGTAATGCTATTTGCCATGATTTAGAGAAAACACAGCAATAGGCTCCAGCAAAGCTGGCCTTTTCCCTTAGAAATTCATCAAAGTCCTGTAATTCAGGCTCTCGGTGCACTCCTTGGGCAGAGCAGAGGGGCTCCGGGGTTTGTATGCAGAAGTGAGGGGTCTTGATAAATCATTTCAGCGTTCTAACCTGGCCTGGGGGGAGGAGGTGTGGGCTCCCTCTTTCTCCTGTCAGGCCGGCATCTCCTGGGGACCAGTGCACAAGACTCATGCAGACCCGAGAAAGACCGAGTGTCCATTTTTCATTTGCTGCATTACTGTGAAGCCGCCAGCTTCCGCCCAAGGGAGAATGGAAATGGCGGCGGCCAGTATTGACCTCGCCTTGGGAGTCTGGCGGCCCAGGGAAGGGAAGGGAAGGCTCTGCAGGGACCGCAAGTCTCTACCTGCCTGGCAGAATCATCAGCTTTCTGTCCGTATTCTACCTTCAGCCTGGGGAAAGGGAGTCCGGATCTACCTGAGAAGTAAATCACTGAGCTTTGTTCTGAAGCACCCAGAGACTAGAAGAACAATAGCTCAGAAAGCAAATGAGAAAATTTGGGTTAGCCTCTTAGAGTGAGTATCCTGTTGGAGAAGGGACTCAAGCTCCACCTGGCTTTGCTCTGTGGTACCGTCTTGTGCTCTAAAGCACAGTGGTACTAATGCACTAGGCTGGACGGTGTGTAGATGAAAGAACGTGAGATTTAGTTCCCTGTGGCCTAGGGACGTACAAAGGGCTCTAATGGCCTTCCACTTAGGTTTCACTCATAGGAAGTTATCCTGAGGCTAGAAGAGACTGGGTGAGGGAAGGCCACCAACTGCACCATTGAAGATTATAGCTCCTTTTGATTATCCCACACTAAAGATGCCACTTGAGATCACAGAAAAGACATAGGAGAGTACATCTGATTATACCATATTTTTTTTCACTCAAGGAACTGACGTTAGCCTATGTAAGAACACGTCCCAGGAACACCTAGGTAATTGTCCTAATGGTGAGTGACAAGGCTCAGGCTAAATTCAAGTTGCATATCTCAAAAAGGCAGCTCTTTAAATATACTCACTGAATTGTTCAAGGACTGGACTGTATGAAGGTACACCCCAAATATATATGTACACTGTAGCTGTCTTCAGACACACCAGAAGAGGGGATCATCGGATCTCATGACAGATGATTATGAGCCACAGTGTGGTTGCTGGGATTTGAACTCAGGACCTCTGGAAGAGCAGTGAGTGCTCTCATCCGCTGAGCCATCTCTCCAGCCCCAACTGTGTCTTAAAACTTCACGTCATGTGTGACAGGTCTAAGATACACCTTTCTTTGTTTCAATCAACTTATTTATTAATTCTCCTGACATTTGTTTCACTAAAGTCTGTGGGCACCAGAAAAAAAGAAGAAAAAAAAAAAACAAACAAGCATACTGTCCATACGGTCAGTCCGTCTGTCCTCTGAAGCTCCAGCTTCGTGTCCCAGTTCACAATGCTGCAGACTCTCCTGTCCATGGCGTACATGTCAGTCTAGGGCCTCCTGGGTCGTGGACCATTCATTGCCCATGGGAATTCCTTAAAGCGCTTGTGCCCACATTTGACGAACAGAGTGGAGTCCTCAAGAGAGACTTACAGCCTGGGAAAAGGAAGGGTGTCTCTACTCCAAAAAACTTTCCACCAAATATGGGGGTCATCTCCCACATCAGTTTTACTTTCATTGTTCTTCAGTATCAGCAATGCACAGGAAGAACCACACCCAGTTCCTGCCAGGTCTCAGATTTCAAACTGTAAGCATCTATTAATTGTGAAGTTTTGGCTACTGATAAAAAAAAAAAAACACTCCCAAGTGATTTAGACAGAAAAATATTTTCCAAAACACATTATGTTTTATTTCATGTGTAAATGTTTTGCCTGCATGTATGTTTGCCTGCGTACCACATGTATGTCTGGTGCTCTGCCTGCATGTATGTTTGTGTGTGTACCACGTGTATGCCTGGTTCTTGTGGCAGACAAAAGAGGGAGCTAGAGCCCTAGAACTGAAGTTACAGACAGTTGAAAGTCACTGCGTGGGTGCACGGAACTGAACTTGGGTCCTCTGCAAGAGCACCAATGAGCCATCTCAGCAGCCCCAGAAAGCCACGCTCTTTATCTCAGCTAATGAGATGCGTGACCAGCTGTTCTACTGTTTAACTTCAGACCATGTTCATATTAGGGATACCTGGTCCTCAGGTTGTGACACTATTTTGAGGGCTGTAGAGTCTTTGGGACAAGAGGCTTGGCTACTGGAAGTAGGTTGCTCTAGATGAGCCTTCGAAGGCCAAACAAGGTCTAGCATTCTCTGCCTCCTGCCTGCCACCGAATGGATGAGCCACCACCTCCCAGTCCTACCATAGTGGAGCCCCTGCTGCCACCACTCGTTCCCTGCCATGGTGAGCTGAAACCATGAGTCAGAAGAGACCACTCCCTCGAGTCGGTCCTAGTGTCTGGTCATAGAGGTACAACTAACATGGAGTAGTCTCCAGGTGCCTATTTCCTGTCCAAGCAGAGATCACGATCACAGATTCATTCCAGCTTCCTCTGCCATGCTCAACCTACTTGTCCTCTGTCTAGGCGGGCTCCCTCGAGACCCATGGAAAAGCAACGCACTTTTAACCGCGCCCATCGACGGCAGGGAAGAAGGCCTTGCCCCCTTGGTGTCTTTGCTGCTTCCACTGGTTGAGGAAAAGAAACTCTTACCCAGAAGTCCTCTCTGTGGCATTTAGATTTTATCCCCTTCACAGTCATGTGATTCTATACCAGACCGTGGCAAGGTGAGTGGGATTGCTGTGACCGGGAAACATGTGCCTTGAAAGAAGGCTTTCCCTAACATCCCTGGACGACGAAGCTTTAAGCAAGGAAATCTTTGTAAGCAGAGAAGAAAGTAAAGAGTACCAGACATCATGGCTTCCTCTCCTGTGTTGTATCCCATAATGGTAAACCTACTACTACAGAAGATGGAAGCCACGTGTATTGGCTGCTTGCTGACTGTCAGACACCTCCTCAGGTACCATAAAGGACACTAATTTCTGCCCCTGTCCTGAGCTATACTTGCTGCGTCAGCTTATTTCTTTTGTCTCCCTGCTGCAATGCAAGCTCAAAAGGCCAAGTCACGCTATCCTTGTTCACTCTTCCGACATCTAAAAGTGGTGCGCCATTCACACTCAAGCGATGTTGCTGAAGACAGAGCTCAATGAGTCCCATGAGTCCCATGAATCCCATATTGTCTGAGATCTCCCTCTTCGAGTACCCGTCATCCCAGTTGTCTTGTACCCAGGCTGGTTAGAGGTCAGGTGACATGCTAAGGTCACTTGACAGCTTCAACCCAAGTCTGGCATCTTCCAAACTCTTTCTCTGGCCCCTACTCATGTGTAAAGCAGGCCCTTGACTCACAAACTCTTCCCTGAAAAGCTGCCAGCCCTGTAGCTACCAATGCGGCTGGAATTCCTCTGCTCCTTCTTTTCCTCTTGTCTGGAAGTTGCAATCATGAATGGAGCCTCCCTGCACAGACGTGAGGACAGTGACCTTGCCTAATATCACCACCATGTATGAAGCCTGGCTTCCATTTTCCCATTCCCTGTAGCTCGTTTCCTTTAGAGAAAATAGGGTTTAAAAAGCCTCAGACTCGAGGGTCTGATGGCAGGTGTGTCCGGGCCTGTTCCTCCTCTTGCCGGTGATCTTGGCATGAGTTTCTTCATTGGACCTTGCTTTTCTCCTCCGAAAGATGGTAAGAAACATAGTATACACACACTAGAGCTATCATGAAGTCTGGGTTTGCTTGATTTAAAAAAAAAAACAACAACAACAGCAAACCTTCATTCTAAGCACACAGACTGAAGTAAGTACCCACCGTCATTTTTATCTCCCTCTCCAATAGTTTCAGGGACCTGTATGACACTGAAAGCATTTCTGCGAATACAGATTCACCAGTTTCTTTGTCTGCTTCCTCAGTGAATCTGTCTTCCCTGCCTGACTGTGCATTCCCACCACGGGCATTGCTAATGCCTGCTCCCCACCCCACCCTCCCATCCCACCACAGTAATAAGAACTCAACAGGTACTTAATAAATCCTTATGGAAATGAACAAACCCAAAAGGCCTTGGGCTCTGGGGAAGATTCTCATTTGAATTTCTGCCCTTCCTTCCCTCCTGCTCTCCCTCTGTGTCTCCTCTTCCCTCTCTAAATCAGATTAAGCCTCGATGAGGGCAAATTTACAGCCTTCCTGGCACTGCTACAAGGGGCGGGAGTTCACAGTTTTCCTTCTGCTGTGTGGCTACTAGCAGGTGGCCAGGCAGGTGACTGCAATGAAGGTTTTAGTCACTCCCTAAATGTGATAGTGGCTTACAGAATATCGCCCTCCTTACAGCATCCCTAGAGTCATTTAGTGACATTGCTGCTGAGGCCCAGGGTCTCCAAGAAATCTTACCTGGCCTTCAGCTAGTTTCAGAAAACAGACCTTACTTGTAACTGGCAGCAAACTGGCAAATTCTCTGAAATAAGGTCAGTTGCGGGAACCTACACTGGAAAGATTATAGAAAGTATCCCCGGGCCACATCGCACACCACAGATTGATTATGGAAGACAGAAGCAGACCCAGCCTGCCACCGAAGCAGACTGCTTCATGCCCTCCAAGTCTAGACTGTGGCACAACTAGACCTGTATTAGGCCTTGACTTTCAAAGGCCACGGAGAGAGGCCTGCTGCCAGTGGGTTTCCAAGGCTGCTCTTTGATACACGTTTGTATAAATTAAAAAGACAAACAAAATGAAAAATCCAAAACCGCAGTGACAAAGAAAAGCAGGGCCTTTGGCTCATGCTCATGGCAAGATCTGTCTGAACGAGTAAGTCTGCAACTGAGATGGAAACATGACAGCATTGTCACCAAGGCCACCCCAGTGACACCTGTGCCTTCCCACAAACAGAAAGGCTTCATCCACTTAGAACCTGGCCAGCCAATCGGTTTTACACTCAAGAAGCTTCCGATCAGCCATGATGGCCTCTGAGAACTCGGCGTGCAGGAGTCTCTAAGTGGACCTCAGCTCCAGGAGAGAGACCGCATTGATCATTTAGCAGTGTCTGCTCTGCCTGCAGGAAGTGAGGCCTGAACACTAAGTGTTTGCTCCTCTGAGTAATGGGTGAGGGAGCCAACATTCTCTCTCAAACACTGGAGGATCTCTAAAGCCATTTTGGGTTATTATTCATAATTTCAATGATTGTTTCCCATTGCAAACAGTCATATAAATCATAAATGTGGATTCCAAAGCTTAAACCCAAGTTTCAAAGTTTCCAAACAGTGGAGTCTCAAAGCAATCTCTGATGGGTCTGTCATGGCGGAGATGGGTAAGAAAGGAGAAAATTCTACATTTCCAGTGTCACTCTTGGCAAACTTCTCCGGCCCTTGCAACCCCTGCACATATGGTCTAGATCTAACTCTGTGAGCTCAGGTGGGTTCTAAAAACATCAAGCTTGCTCATTTTCACCTTTCCCCCAAGGGAATTCGCTCTGAGTAACTTGCCTATTTCGGGTAGCTGGAGGATGCATCAGTGTCTCTGGGGGTTATTTAGCATCTCTGGCCTCCCTGACAACAGGCATTAGCAAATCTACCCATCCATTGTCTCCAGTGACAGCTAGAGATGATCCCTAGTTCCCCAGTCAGATGGGGGAGAGGCAGCTGACACAGCAAGGCAGAAGTCTTTGCTGATCTGTGGTGCTCTGCAGTCTGGTAGGAGAGGCCACCTATTTGAGAGAACAGGAGGTTTCTGTGTTTGAACCTGGAGTGCCAGTGACCAGGGGGAGCCTGGAACAAAGACAGTATGTTGGCCTCTAAAGATGTTTGATCTTTTCAAAGCCTGGCTCTGATGGCTTCAGTGCAAGTCAGAGAAAGGGTGAGGGATTCCACGTAAAACAGCTTCCCTGGTGTCTCGCTTTACTTTCCAGTTGAGGAAAGATGCCTTCCCATCCCAAGGAAAGACACTCAGAAAAGCAACAGGCTGGAGCTAGATACTGGTTCAAAAAGTCATCCCTCTGCCCAACTCTTGCATCCACAGCCGCAGTCATCCCTAGTTTCTGAGAACCTTCTTGATGAAAAGCTCAACAGTACTTTATTCTGTTCATGATGTGGAAAATTCCCAACGGAAGGAAGGGAATTTAGTACAAGTCTAGCTGGAAATGAAGTCAAATCCAATTAATTTACCACAATATGTTGTATCGCTTTGGTATTGTAATTAATTCTCAGTTTATAAAGTAGAGAGTATCCCTGAAGACCATCTTTGCCACGGAATGTGCACTGTGAATTTCTCCTCACCTTGCTGGCAGTCTGGACTCAAAGGGAGCAGAAAAGTGTAGAAGGTTGGGAGTGATCTACCCATAGCACCTTCCTGTGAGCGCAGCAGACAGGGTCTTATTCACAGGTCAGATGGTAGAAGGCAAGGACAGCAAGGTTGTCGTTAACCACACACTTCCACAGTGGCATGCAGGCAACCGCATGTACGTGTATAAAAAACACACACACAATAGGTACCACACACACATATACAAATACATAAAACAATGGAGACGGAAAGATGACTCAGCAGTTAAGGACACTTGCTACTCTTGCAGAGGACCGATATTCTGTTCCCAGAACCCACATGGCAGCTCGAAGCCATTGGTAACTCCAGTTACCAATGTCCTCTTCTGACCACCACAGACACTGCACACACATGATATACATACATATATGCAGGTAAAACACTCAATGATAGAAAAATAAATATTTTAAAATAAGTTATCAAAACAACATGGTATAAATCAAAAGGATAAATAGGATATATGCTTTTGTAATGTGTTTGTGATACATGCATGTGTGTCTATATGTGAGTATGTGTATACATATGTATACATGTGTGTACATACATGCATATATATGTATATATATATTTGTATGTATGTATATACATGTGTGCATATCTGTAAATGCATGTGTATATAAGTACATATGTGTAAATAAGTGTATATATGTATATGGGTATAAAAGTGTGTGTGTGTGTGTGTGTGTGTGCGCGCGCACGTGTGCACGGGCATCTGTGTGTGTGGTACTGTGGATCACACACAGGGAATTACATACACTAAGCAAGAGTTATTCCACTGAGCTACATCCTGAAGCCCATAAGTGTATATTCTATGCACAGTCTTA